>NW_009939484.1:151617-200534 GCF_000696875.1 Nestor notabilis | reverse complement strand
TGCTGAGGAAATAGCTCTGAGCTAAGTGTAGTTTCCTACACAGTACTTGCTTGGAAAAATATAATTTTGAACTTTTTTGCCCTCTGGCTTATTCATGAATAACAAAACTTGAGACATGTTGGTCAAGCCAGTCACATGTTGCTGTTCCTGCTCACTTCATTGAAATATTGCTGCAACTGCTTCCAGTACAAATATCCAGGTCAACACATTTAAGGTTCTCTTCCTCTTGATGCTCTTCCATTCAACCCTGAAATGTTCTGTCCTGGCCCATTTATGCCTGTGAAGTTCACTCATAGGAATGTCCAGATAGAAGCTGAACCCAAATAATTAAGAAGTAAATTTTAACTAATATACATTTAATGAAAAAAAAGATTCAAACCTCAGTAACTTACATATATGTGGAAGCTGCCATACACCGTACTTGTCATTGAACCAAAGTATGCAATGTCAGCCCAATCACTGATGTTCATATTTTGCTCCTTACTTCAGGAAGTAAGATGAAGTCCATTCTTAGTTCATTTTGTTGTGATGGGCATAACCTTAACATTTTTTGTGGGGCATAGTCTTACACTGTACATATATACCAGATGGACTATAATACCATTCTTCTTTGCAAAGGAGGATTAACAGTACTGCAGCTACTTAACTGTGAAATTTCAAGTCTGATATCATCAATCATTGGTGTATTACAATGCACACTACGACGGGGCTGGTTGCCGATTATTGAGGTTGTCTGACACTTCCCATTACAAGACTCTGTTTTCAGTTGTTCAGAGCTTTGCCAAGCTTTAACCATTTGGATTTACATTCTTCATGCTGAGTGTCTGCCTCAGGCTGAATTAATTTTAGAAAATGTCAGCCAAAATCAAAAAAATGCATAAAAATTCTGACAACCTCTATGTGAACTGCTCTTTTGCCCCTGTACTTTGCAGGAAGGGCTTGACATCTGGCAAACAGACTGACCTTTGTGTCAAGGCTGAAAATGCATTGAAAGTCTGTATGAAAATTCACAGAATCACAAACTTGCTAAAGTTTCCAACCTTTTGCCAAGCAGCAAGGTGCATGGTTCAGGTGAGACTTTGATTTCACACACAATGGATGTGCGTTTGCCTGAACTGCTGCTCCTGTCGCAGAGTCCAAGAATGTTCTTCATTATCATCATTGAAAACAAAATAGAAAAAATCCTAAATTCTTCAGTCATTCTCAGGACCGTGTGTTCCTCATATTGGCTCTACTTCATATATCACTGCTCTTTTTTCATCCATGGGCAAAAGAGAGACATTTTCATTATTTGCACTATGAATCATTTGAGATGATCTGTGTCTCACTTTCATTTCTCACTTTATTCCTGCATTACTTGATTACTAATCTACAGCTACTGGCACTCCATTCTGTTCCTTGTAAGCAGGCTATTAACTCCTAACTGGCAAAGCTGATGATTTAACTTCAGTCCTGACAATGCAGTTCAGTTTTCAGTCCTGACAATGAAAGTCATTGGAGCAGAATCCACTAATGGGACAACTGTGTTAGTTAGCATAGCACTTCCTAAAAATGCTTAAAGCGCTATTAGTTGTCCTGAAGGCATTTGAAGGCATTTGATAGTAAGGAGGCTAAAGTACCTCTCATAAAGAAAACAGTCTGAGAAAATTGGCACTGTTCAGCCTGGAGAAGAGAAGGCTGTGTGAAGACCTCACAGCAGCCTTCCAGTACCTGAAGAGGGCTGACAAGGATGCCGGAGAGGGACTTCTTCATCAGGGACTGTAGTGGTAGGACAAGGGGTAATGGATTTAAATTTAAACAGGGGAAGTTCAGGTTAGATATAAGGAAGGAGTTCTTTACTGTGAGGGTGGTGAGGCATTGGAACAGGTTGCCCAAAGAAGTGGTAAATTCTCCATTCCCGGCAGTGTAGCAATATGGTCTAGTGGAAGGTGTCCCTGCCCACGGCAGGGGGGTTGGAACTAGATGATCTTAAGGTCCTTTTCAACCCTAACTCTTCTATGATTCTACGAAGTAAATATGGGATGAAGAACAATACATAATAGTGGAAAACAACTTATGCGGCCTTCTTATAGATGGTATGTTGTCTGGGGAAAAGGACATCATCTTTTTGCCTTGTGCAAAATTGTTGCACTCCAGAGGTACCCCTTGGATTTTCCAAATCATGCAACACACATGAAGTTCAATATTCAATATTCAGCCCTTTCATGTACATCTCTGAGCTGGACAAATTGCAAGTGAAGGAAGTAAAAGACTCATAGCAATCTGTTATGAAAAGGCTGATGATTATAGCTGAGATTCCTTCTGTATGAGAAAACCATCCCTTGGCCAACAGCATGGCTGCATCTTGAGACATCAAGCACGGTCTTTATGTAAATCTCAGTGTTCTCCTTCTTGTTCTGCTGCAAAAGCCATTCTCACTGGGACACAGAGGGAAATCCAGTGAGACAAGGTAATAGAGATGGAAGGCTGCTAATGGAAAGATTAGTCTCTAGGATGTCAGACTTGTCTCTCTTAAGCACATGTTTATGCTTTAAGTTAAATAGTACAACATGCTTATGAATGTCAATATATATATATACTGCATATGTATCTGAATGTATGAATAATAAGATGCTGTTCTGTGTAAGAAAGCTGCAGCAGAGACTGGTTTCACATTGATATATATTATATTACATTTCATTACATTTATGTAACAATGTAAAAGGTTTCTCCCTTTCCCCAGAAAACACGATCTTAACATTCATGTGCTCATGTACAACAACCCTGTACATACATAGGATCTTGGAGAGCAAGTTGATTTGCATGCTGAATTTTCTTACCCTGCAGATGGTTTCTGTGGCTCATAGCTCTGGATAAAATATGTGTCTTTCATTGAAATGAATGCTTCTGTACTAAAGTCAAGTCGTGTTGACGGAATCAGTGAGTCAGGGGTCTCAGTACTCCAGCTGTCCTTGTCCTTTTGTTCCATAAAAATATTTTTATATTTTCCTGTCACTGTACTTAAAAAACAACAGGGGGGAAAAAAAGTCTATTGCCTATTATACTCTTCCAATATTTTCCTGCACTTTGCAAACCCTGCTATTACTTGCAGCAACCCACACTTGCTGCAGTACAACTGAAATTGGAGACCATGTCTCTCCATCTGTTTCTCTGTAGGATTAAGAATTTATTTACTGGTTTGTACCAATAACACTGAAACATAAATAGCTTTCTATATTTCTTTTCTATGTATGTCCTTGTAGAGACCTTTGGAGATATTTTATAGTCCTTGAACATAATGCCAGGGAAGGCAGAGAGTTGATTGTGCTTCAACTTCTTCCTCATCCTCATTGTCTTTCCACTTCTTTTTTTCTACCTTGAGGAGAAGACAGGACACTAAATGAAGAGTTCATGCCTCCCACTAGGAAGCTTTTACGTGTTGTATCTGGTGGGTATTTGTGGAAGTGATGCATAGTCAGCAGAGTTTTCAGGACCAAAGTCCTAAGAGGAAATGGCTAAGTTTAGATGTCATGATTTTATTGTATATTCTTGTATAAGATTATAAACATTGACATGAGAAGCCAGTAATCAAAGCATCAGGCTAAAACAGTTGTGTCCTCTGATCTAATCCTTCCCAGGCCAATTTACCTTAACATTTCTCTCCACAACTTTTCTGTGTAAAACTTTCAGATAATATTGTACAAACCAAACTATTACCTGCTCCTCAGGTTAAGAAAAGTTTTAAGGTACATTGTAGAAATGCAGAAGGTAGTTAGTGCAAATGATAAAGTTTGGCCAGTCCAGAGCTGGTTTGTTCTCCTCAAGAAGTGTCAGTCACACTTTTCTTCCCATAGTAGGATGTGGGCTCGGAGGAGGTGAACCACAAGACCTGAGCATATTCACAGTAGCCATGTAATGAAAATCAGGCTAAACTGTTTCAGTTCTTAAAGAGGGTTTATATTTGTTTCTACATCTATGAATTTTTGTAAATTATAGGAAAAAAAAGAGAGAGAGAACTCTAAAATCCCTTTCTGTCTGTATCTCGGCACAAAAATGTGTGAATTTACAATGAAAAATTGGTACATTTAGACATGACTTGAAAGCAAAAGTTGTGTACCTTTAGAAAATATGTTTATAACTCTCAGTGTGTTGCTCAGTTGCTTTCAGGATGCAGTTCTCTGTCCTACACACAGCCTATATCTAGTTCCAAGCAGCATCAAACTGTAAGAAATGTGTTGCTGGAAAAATCCAATGCTACTTTCTTCTTAAGCAGATTTATTGCTTTCAATTCTGCTGTTGCTATGTTCGGCTGTTAATGTATATTCCCAATGAACAGGAAGAGCTGGGGACAAAAGAGAAATTTCTCCAATGCATTCTGCGGAATGGAGCTAAAGAAAAACCTGCTTGCAAAATGTTCAGGAAACATCTAACTCAGTATCTGTCCTTTGTACTTAGGGATCCCAGTGGTGGCTGCTGCCAGCTGGGGGCAAAACTTGTCTGTTTTGCTGCTATCATCAGTGGTCTTCTGCTATCAGTGCAATGCACTTCTCACTCTACCACTGCCCAACCTGTCTCCCTTGCAGCAGACCTAGAAATAAGAACTATGTGAGAATTATGATAGGAACTGTTTGGTAAAGGGACAATTTTCTGTGACATTGGTATTAACTATCATTGAATTAATCACAGTCAACACTGTGCAGCAGTGTCAAAGACCATTAGCTAAAAGCCTAATCAGAAAACAATTTGCAGCTGAGTAATAAAGCAGGGTAATTATTGCTTTGATACTACTGTCATTACTCATGATATTACACTGAGCAGTACTTTGACTTCCTCAGAGGGTTGCTGCTGGCTGAAGCATTTCAGGATTTGATGTGAGCATGATAACCCTATTGGGGATCTATTAATGAAAGCAGAGCAATCCCCAGGAGTTCCAAAAGACATCCAGGTTGGCCTGCTTGAGGCCAAGCAGTGATTTTATGAAGGGAGGTGAAGTTGGGGCGATTGGAAGAGTCCTATTTGCCTTTGTGGTTGACAAGACAAATAACTAGGATTGTGCTTGTAAGTGGAGAAAGCAAGCTCTGCAGGGATTGTGGGCTCATTCTAGCTGGAAATAAAGGTTGTTTTTTTCTAAGTGAGGGATGCAATCAAAGTCAGAGATTGGGTTTGTTCCACTAAAATTGGGTTGCAATTCCTGCTCACTTGAGGAACGTTATTGATGTGAGTAGTCCCATTGAGAGTATGAGTATTTATGTAACTGAGAGAAGCTAATGAAATGAACTGAAGTGAAAAAGGGATTGTTCACATGCCCAAGAATTGTATGACAAGGGCCCTAAACCAACCATTGTGGTTTAGGGATTTGCAAAATTACTTATTTTTGCCATTGCATCTATGTCAGCTGTGCTAACTCTACATGCATTCAGGCTCTCTTCTGAAATCTACCTTGTTCGCTCAGAATTTCTCTGTCCAGGACAATCATAGCAACATACTGACCTAATTCTTCAGGTTGTGCAGCTGTGTACTCACTGTTTTAAGAGATAAATGACTAACAGTCTCTCCATTCTCTGGTGTAAATTGGCCAAAGCCTGAGGCTAAATATTAACTGCAAAAAGAAAAGGCAGACATTGCACAGTACTTCTAAAAATTATTGTGAGCAAACAGCATGTTCAGGTAGAAGTGGTGATCTAGTTAAAGAAAAAGAACTATGTCTGGGATGAAAGGACTTTGTTGGTAATGTTCACTGGGATTTTGCAGTACAGATCTTGTGATGCCCAAGGTCATCACACTGTTCAAACTGATTTTTCTCAGAAGGGATGTTTTCTGCCTTTTCAGCGATTCATTTTTTATCAGAGCTATATTTTTAAGGTGTCTGTAGTCTTGTTGGCTGCTGGACAGCTGTATCACAAGGATTTCCCTCTGGTATAAAACACAGAGCTCTTCTGTATCAGTATGGAATGCAGTAGCAAATCACTGTACAGTGGCCCATAAGGATACCAGCTACCCTTATAAACTTTTTATAACTTAGGAAAATAAACATGTGGTTTCAGGGCTCTGCATAGTCAGTACGAGCTGACTTGGAGCTGGCTTTACAAAACTAAGAAAGAAAATATTGGTAGAGCTAATAAATTTCTGAGGGAATCAGTGAATAGTATTATGAAAGGTCTGAAACATTTAATGGTTTATGGATGACTTTGTATTTTATCTCCCAGAGCAACATCCAAGTTGAGCACTAAAGTGCAGTGTTCTCCATAATGAGTACTGTGATCTGGGAGCTCCTCTGGGACACCAGCCTCACGTCAAGTTATCCATGGAAAGAGCTGCTAATCCAGAGGATCCGATGTGCTGTCTGCAAGGCCAGCAGGTATGTCTCACTCATTCAGGGAGAAAATAACTGCTCATAGCAACAGCAAGAAAGCAACCAGATCTATGCAGATAACTGTGACTCTTTTTATTTTAAATAACCTTCTTACTTTAAAAACACATACTAATTTAAAATTAGTAGCTATTGGGGGTGATCACAATTGAAAGGTGCAGATTGTGATAATGGATATTTGCCACCGCTTTCCAGCAGGCTGTATTCATTGTTATTTTGCAACCCCTCTTTAAAAGTAGTGTAAGCCAATTCCTCTCAACAGGAAAAGTGTGCTCATGAGGAGTCTTTGGCACATGGAGAACAGAAAACAAGAATGTATGAAAAACTCGCACCCAGGTTGTGTGTCACCAACTCCACAAATTCTAAGAGTAAAAGAAGTAGGGAAAAAGAAAACTGGTGTCCACATAAATGAAAATGTGGGGGGTGTCCAAAACTGCTCATTTTGTGCATGCAGAACTGCTGTCTTTTGGTGGAATCTCCCTGAACTCCTTCCATGTAACAGGTGTCAGGGTTGGCCCCCCAAGTGAGATGCATTTGGGGATCAGACAACTGAAGGATATTATGAGTGCAGATTACTTATTTATTTCTGCTTTCTCAATCCTCCATCTAGGGTTTCTGATCCTAAATCAAAACCTTCCTTTTTCTCAGGAACTACCCTTCAGTCTGTCACACAGTCTTCACAAGCAAAACATAACAACATATCTAGAAGAAATTCTGAAACAAGGAATGTGCCTCTTCCCTGCCCATCTGAAAGCCTGAGCTAGTAAAGCCATGACCCAATCACTTGGACACTCAAAAGCAACCATGTAATACAGTCCATAGTCAACTGTTCTGTGGCCAGGCTGACAGATCTTTCTTGCCCTGGACACAAGAATCGCAAAGGACTGAAAAAAACCCAACCAAAAAATCCAGATGGGAAACTGAGGCACAGAAGGATTAAATGACAGGCAGACTGTGGTAGAGTCACGAATAAATCCCAGAAGTGTGATTACCAGTTTAGTGCCTTAACCACAAAATCACCCCTTCATCACATCAGAGCATCCTTTGTCACCACAAGCTAAGGGTAGAAAGCAGTGGTGACAGAAGAGCTGGAGATCACAGTAGTAAGACCATATGTTTACTTTGTTTAGGTACATTCACATCCTGATAAGCCCGTTAAAGACAGCAGTGTTTTCACCTGAAGGTGAAAGGTTCTGCATTCTCACCAGCAGTCCCTTGTGTCTCTCTATATTTCTTTGAAAAACCAAAGCAGGAGAGTTACAAGAAAAATAACATTCATTAAAAAAGTAGTAATAATAGAGCTACAGTAGAACAAGGAGGTGACATTAAGTTTGGATTTGTAGCCTGCAAATGGCTGTGTGAATGCTGAAACATTAACTCTGTTGTTTAGCTCAAATAAAATTGTTTTGGTGCCAGTAGAAAATACCTTTCTTCAGGAAGGTCTTCTGGGCTCTAATTTGGAAATTCCAAAAGACTCAAATGTATCCAGTTGTGCACTTGTAAAGAGGTGAGAGACCTGCCAATAAGTGATTTACAGTATGTTTTCCCATGTTTTACATTTTGGTAATTTCATGTTGCAACTCAATACCTAATAATGTAAAATCCAGCTCCTCCAACTAAGCCAGGAATGAACTCATGGAGAAGTGTCCCATAGGGAAGGGCATATACTACATTACATGTCTGTGTGCCAGTACCGGAGATGCAAAAACAGCTCCATGGAGATTTGTCCTGTAAGGTCAGCCTCCAGAATTGAAAGGATTGGCTAAATTCACCTTTTGCTACTGACTGACTGCAATTCCCAAAACTTAGACAGCACTGCAGAGTCTGCTGAGGTTGGGATGCTGAACCCTGGGCTCAGATGCGCCTTTAGATGAAACTACCTATTAAATAAAACTCTAGAGGAATCTGAAGGAAATTTGGAGAAAAGCTCAATTTGGAGAAGCTGCTCTAAGCACAGTTCCTGTGTCAGCATGATCTGGAGAGCACAGATCCACATCTGAACCATGACATGTAAATTGCCACCTTGAGCTGAATGTCCCCGTGATCATGGATCTGCACGGCAGCTTGTGCCTTACTATGAGACAGGCAGTCACATTTCAGCACACCTTTGATTTTAAGATGCATAGACATGCAAAAACTGACACAAACATAATTGAAGGGCCAGGGAAAATGCATTGCAGTGGAAGACTTAAAAGATATTGGTCTGTTAAGTTTGTGAAAAGCATCATCATGGAGATGAAGTAGTAACACTGCAGATCACCTGGTCAAGTACACAGAGATATAACAAAAATTGGTAACAAAAGCTGCCCCTGAACTCATATCCTGACAAGAAACAAGGCCCACATTTTAAATTGTTGGGATGATTAATTATTAGAAACAGTTATCAATGCAAGTGGGGAATTACTCATCCTTTGGTCCTTTTAATCAGGACTTTATGTCATTCTGAAAAAATTGGTCTAGTTTAGCACAAGTCATTGAAATCATAGCAAGATAAGCTGAGGTTCATCTTTCAAGGTCTGTATTATATAGATTTTTTTTTTCTGGGCTTAGACTGTATGGATTTACTGCTCTTTCTGAAGCCCGAAAGACATAAATCAGACATTTCTTAACAAAACCTGTGTGTGAAGGATTTAATTTCTCCACCTTTCACTTTCTCTAAAATCCTGAGGATACCCAAAACTCTCTGCTCTTCTGTGTCGAGATTGCCTGAGTTTATGCAACAGACTCTGAGGTCACTGGTGACATTTTTGTGACATCATCAAAAATATCACTATCATGATAGAACTGAAATGAGAATAGCTAGAGACCTGGCAATGAATGATGCGCTACTAGGGCAAAAACTGGGTGTGCAGGCTGCAAAGTATCAGCAAGGAGAGGAAACAAGTCAGAGAATATTATATTACTCTTCATCTGCTACTACCTTACTGCACCATCATCTGTTTGACAAATCCAACCTTAATTGAGACAGATTCCTCACAGCACAGGAATCTGTGCTAGAATCAGAGTTTCCAGCCAGGCTGGAAGGAAAGAAAGAAAAGAAAATAAGGAAAAACCTTCAGCTCTGATTAAGTTTATCATTCAAGAGGCAGAGAAGACAAATTGCTCAATGACTGCTAACTATTTTTCTTTGTCTGGGGAAATTTCAAATTAACCTCTGGCCCATCCAGATCCTGACGTGACTTGTGCTATTGTTATAGGTCAGTCATGATGGAAACAGCCATCATATCAATATAATACTCGGATTCCCCAAGCTGTTGAGAGTTGTAGCCTTCCTGTGTGACAGCACTGTGCCAAGGTCCTGCCTTAGCATTCTAGATGACAAGCTGCAAGAGCATTACTAACTAGCATATTGGGTTTTGTTTACATCTCTCAGAGAATATTTTAGGCAGGTTGATGTTATTGATCCACATTTTATTAGGGGAAAAAACAAGTTGAAGTGATTTGTCCAAGGCCATATTGCAAAGGGAATGAGAGACTAAAACAGACATACCAGTTCCTACCTCTATGTTCAGTAGATTTTGGCTTAGCCATATTACAGTCACACAGTTTAGTGCTAACTTCTTAAGCTACCACCCTAGTATTCCTGGTTTATGCTTACAGTGATCCTGCTGTTCCCCAGTCCTGACACCTAGTGGATTCCTATCCCATTAAGCAACAGATGTGACATTGCCAAAGAACTCAAGCGTAAGTGATGGTAAGGAAGAGGTAATTTTGGGATGCAGCAACTGTGTTGTGCAAGTGGACCTTCTGTGTCATTGCTGAGGTACTGCTTAGACTCCAGATCTCCCTATTCCAGATCTCTGATTTGGAGCTACCATACAGACAAGACCTCTGCTCTGCTGAAGACTCTGTCTATGAGGCTAAATAAAACAGGTCAGGTCAACGTGCTTTGATTTTTCCTGTCCATCCTGCTCCTTGCTAGAGGTAGTTCAACAGTTGTTACTACTAATAGTCCTTCGCTCATGACCATGGACTGTGCAGTCATTTTAAACAATGTAAGTGATCTTGGCAGGTTCTTGAGCTCATAGCTTGGCACTGTTTTATTTACTGGAATATACTTTGCCTGTTTGACTCTGTGAAATAAAAATGCAGCACTGCCTTCCTCCCACTTTTCCTGTCTTTTCTGCTAATCTGCCAAGCCCTCTGGAGGAAAGGTCTCCCAGTCACCAGGGAAACATACACCACTTAGCTGTGGTTTCAACTGCATCCTATGGCAGGTGCTGTTTGAGGGCATTTCTATCCCAGCAGCAGAACATGAGAAGGTGAAATAAGTGATACCACCTTGGACACCAGGAGCTCTCAGTGGAGTTCAGTATCTGGGCAAAACTTACTCAGCAAGGGAGTTTAAAATTGCTTTTTGGCTAAGAAAGCAAATCCTTCAGTGTCAATCGGAAAATTGTATTTTTGATTTATTTTGTTTAGATAAGGGTTAAGACAACCAATTCAGAGCCCCTTTATTCTGTGATGTGGGTGGAAGTTTGTTCAGCCACTGAGATAGACCAGTTGCTCCCTTCCCCTCCCCTCACCACTTCACCCACCCCAAAACTTGCTCTCACCGCATTTTCCTGAAACATATGGGCCTAATTCAGGTTGAAGACTAAAAAGTTTGCACAGTGCTGGTTAAAAATTGTGGCTTCTTATAATGAAATCTTTGTCAATGGAAACTTGAAATAGCAGCTTGGCTTCTGACTTATGATGATGGAAATCAATTAATCATCCCATTTCCCAAAATCTGAACAGGAGGGCACACTTGAATCAGAAAAGGGCTCCGGCTTATGAGCTTCAAGACTTTCATTGAAAACCCCAGGAGCATGAGTGGGAACAAATACGCTAAGATGGAATGTTTTTCTTTGGGAAGAAGAGCAGTAATAGAGATCCTTTGCTGAGGAACATTTGTTTTTGTTTGGGGGAGGGGGACTTTTGTTGCACTGGAATGAAGCACTTTGCACTCTTGAGCAATAGCTTCTCCATTTTTAATAAAGACCCACTGGGTAATTTCATTGAGGTCTGCTAATTCTTACCAGGGGGTAGTCAGCAGGGAGCTGTATACTAGCTATACCTGTGCTGGGCCAGCTTGGTGGTGCACACCACCTCTGTGGCTGGAAGTCCTGGCAGGGCCCTGCAGCTGCTTGCTGTGAAACCAAAAAGAGTGATAAAAACCATGGATCTCCTTCAGGAATGTGCAAGAGGTCATATTGCCTGGGACCTTGGCAAGGCTTGGGGCAAATTTATGTGAGGTCCAGATCCAGACTGGAGTCCACCATTTCAATAACCTGGGGCTACGATTATTCTGTTCCACATCTGCTTATTAAAAGAAACCATACCATAATTAGAGCAATACATGTAACGGATTCTCTGGTTCAAAGGGTGAACTAAAGTGTGGTGGGTACAGGGGCATTTTTGGATAGGATCAAATTTGGAAGAGGGAGGATCAGTCTGGATCATCTTAAAATGCTTTGCTTGACCTGAAATGACAAGTTTTGCCTTTTCTGGAATTGCTTAACCCCTTTTTCTTTCTCTTTATGTATCAAAATTTGGAAAACTTGGTTTTGAATAATTTTAAAAATGAACCCATCCACAAACCCTAAACCAGCAAAACAATAAATCATTTAAAAATAATAATTTAATCAAATACTAATTTGGGAGTAATAGATAGTCCAAACTAATGTGAAGCAAGCACAATATTCTCTTTCAGAATATCCCAATTTTTGGAGCTACTGCAGAGGAATTCATTCCCCCCAACACTGCTTTAAAAGGGAACAACTCTCCTCAGTTCCCCACTTACCTGACACAAGCAAGGCAGATGTCCAAGGCAGTCAAGAGAAGGAAGGGACAAGGAACTGGAGGAGCGCTGGAGGAAAGGAGCCTGAAGAAATCTCACCATTTGGCACAAGGATGATTTCCTTTGTCATCCTGCTTGCTTCCTGCCAGTGGGCTGACTTTAATGAATAATGGGAGATGAACGATAATTTTGGTTTCTGCCTGGAGTGGGAACAACTGACAAAGCGTTTAATGGAAGCTGACAGTTAAGTACCCAGCCACAGCAGTAAAGTGTCAGACAAAGCATATGAAAATAAACAGTCCAAATGAAAGCTATTTCTGAGCAGATTGCTGGCACACTTTCCCAACCCCAGGCAGGTTATCTGAGATGGTAATTGCTGCCAAAAAATTCCTCCTCCTCCTGTTTTATTTTTTTTAATATACCTTATGAGACTTACCTCAAGGGACCATAGAGCATATTTATGGATATGCTTAACTTCAAAATAAGCAAAATCAATACCAGAAAAAGCAGAGCTGTTTTATGGAGCTTATACTAAGTTTGTTTGCATGTTTAAAAAAGTTGGTTGCTTAATAGCAGCTCATATATAGTATCTGCTTATATATATATGTGTGTATTTATATATTTAAGAGGTAGAGACTGGGGTTAGCTAAAGACTTGAAGGAAGCTACAGTGCCTAGTTGTCACTGCCTTTCTGTAAGAGCTCTAACCAAATGGTCTGGGGACACGATGAACTGTTCCAACAGGGTCAGCATGAACCATGCAGCCAAGATTCCCATCCAGTATTTATGCACTAAAAACCTTGCCATCACGAGCTGTGCGTTGATGTCTTTTTTGCCCACAGTGCATGTTAGTTCTGCTTCTGCTGCTTTCAGTCTTGCAGAACAGTTAATCAAAGCTGATGCAGGTTATTGAATGTTGCCTCATGTTTAAAGATAGGTTTGTTGCCTTTGTGGCCAGTAGGGACTGCTCTGATCATCTCCTCTGACCTCCTGCATATAACACAAGCACAGGATAAGTACTATTATATGAGTGTTAGCGTACACAGTGCCTTCCTTTGTTAGCTTTCTACCTCATTTATTAGCTTAGTTGTGAAAGCAGGTGACTGAGAGTCAGCATTCCTGGTCCCATTATTGGCCAAATGGGTTGCAAACCAGTTATAATATTTCTCTATCTATGATGCTTAACTGATTACTGCATAGAAAAGGCAACAAGCTTGTGATGATTTAACAGTTACTAGAAAGAATAATCCTGTTACACCAAAAATAATAATCTAAATACCAGAACCAGTCCCTGACCCAAATCCAGGCTTAAACAAAGATTTAAAATAAAAATAAATTTGAAATTCTGAAACCATGGCTGCATAAGCCTAAAAGTTTTTAAACACTGGAGTATTCATTTCTCACCTCCAAGCTTGACTCTGACCCTATATCCTTCTGTTCCATTGGTGTGATTCATCTGTAGATACAAGAAGTGAATAATTCATCACAGATCTTTACCATAGATATAATTACAGTAAATCCTTTAGCCTGAACAGCGTGAAGCCTTCTTTAAGATGAGCACAAGGAGTTCTTGTAGGTGGTGCTGCTCTGGTGTGGTTTGAAAGCTGGTAGCTACATGTTTTGTGATGACATCTGCAGTGGAAAACCCTAACAGAACACTGCTGTGAAATATATAAGGAGACAGAGAAGCAGCAAGTTGTGGCACCACACTCTTGAGGGAAGGCACTTGTGCTGGTTAATGAGCTGAAATCAAGAGGTGTGGAAGTGGTTTCCTACCGATGTATAAGGTATCTGTATTTTTCCCATATACTTTGGAAATTAATACGGCACGTGAAATTACTGTTTTACTGCAAAAGTGTTGGGGACAAATAGCTCTAGAGCTATGGGCATTAGAGGAGTATTAACTCTCTGTGTCTATAAAATGATTTGCGACTGTAATGTTCTAAAATGTTTTATTATGATTACTTTTTGATAGGTTAGTCTTTGAAATCTTAACTTTCACTGAGCTATTTTTATAGGTAGTTTCCTAGAGAAAGGCAGCTAAACCCAGCCCTGTTCAGACCTTAAGCCCCTTCAGCTTCACTCTGTAGTCCCTCTGCATACAAAAGACTCCTGCAGGAGTTAAAGCTGGTAAAGATAAAGGCCTGAAAGGACAATAAGATCATTTAACCCCAATTTTGGAATATCTAAGCCCATGAATTGCATCCAGATCTGCATTGATCCCAATGTATTATTTCACTAATTCTGGTCTTTCAGGAAGACATCCTCCTTTGATTTGAAGACATTAACGGATGGAGAATCCACCACTTCGCTTTGGTACTTTGTTCCAGTGGTTAACCATGGACACTGTTAGAAATTTGTACCTTGTATCTAATTGGATTTTCCCTGGTTTCAGGTCTTGTTGTGCTTTTCCATTTTCAACCATAAAGCCTGGTATTTCTTCACTCAGAGGTCTTACTGTGCTACAATCATATCTCTTTCTGTCTCCTTGTCACTGAGCTCAACAGCTTGGGCTCTTGGGGTGGAATTCACTCCAAGTGTATTGGTTCTTTAGCATCTAATGTTGAAGGCATCTCTGCATTTGCCTGGAGGTTTCTTCAAGACTTCAGTCACACATTTACTCAGAAATGCCAGTTCTGGCATGTGGCACCATGCCAGGTTTAAGCAGTAGGATTTCTACACTCTCCTAGAGAAGTCCAAAACAGTTAAATATAAGATTGGTGCCCACTTTCGACACAGCAGTTTAAGGAGCAAAGTGCACACCTTGAAAATGAAAAACCTGAATGTCCAGCTTGAGGAGACTAAACCTCAACTTCCATGTCCTGGGAATATCTGTAAGCATCAGGCTGTGGAGGAGCCCAAGTTTAAATGTACCTCTCTTAAATAAGTACCTAGGGGAGCATGGTCTGGCAGAGAGTAAGCAGTGAGCAGACAGTGCTAAGCATCTACTGACACTTTCACAGGTTACTCTTCCAAAATCAAACAATTTATGGCTCAAGAAAGTGCCGTCTTCATTTTTTATTTTTTAGTAACGCAGATGGGATTTCTTTTCCATGAAAGTGTCCAGTGTCTCCTCGATGTGAACTTTTAGCATCCACGGCATCCTTTTGGCACGTCCTAGAGCTTAGCTGTGTGTCTTCTGAAAAAAACAACCCACCTCCTCTTCTTTCTTTTGGGTTTGCCAACTGCTAACCTTGCTATTCCATCATTTTTGTATTGGAATACACAGGGTACAATTAAGCCCACTCACTTTCTCCATGTAATCCATCTTACAAATCTGTCTAAATCTCCACCCAATTGCTGGTTTGAAGATTCTTCATGTTCCTTGATCCTTCTTGCCATCATACTCTCATCCGTTATAATCTGCCTGAGAACTGCACACACTGTTCAAGATGCAGGTGTATCACGGATTTGTAATACTGTTATAACAAAGTCAGGTAATAATGTTTCTCTACTCCTAATAATTCCTAACATTCAATTTACTTTTTCCTATGTTACTAAGAATTCAGCAGCCATCTGAGCTGTCTAATGGGGTTAATTTCCAGTCTCATTTCTGAATGGTAATGGCCAACTCCAAGCCAATCATTTTGTATGTGAAGTTAAGAGTGGTTTTTCCCCATCGTATATCACTGCCTTTATCTGTGTTCAGTTTCATCTGCTAGTTTAACACAAGTGTCTCAGTATAACAAACTCCTTCCACAGTTCTTTGCAGACTAGCTTGGGTGTTCTGGAATACTGTGTCATCAGTGAATGTGACCATCTGACTGTTAATTTCCTTTTCAAGATAATTTATGAATCTGCTGCTATTACAGGTCTCCCTGGCATTCACTGGAAGGAGGTTATCCTACTTCCCAGTGAAAATTCCTAACATATCCTCATTTGCATTATCCATTCTTCATACTATTATCCATACAAGGATCTTCAACTGATTATTTTCCTAAAAGGCCTTTGGCTGAGAAGGGTCTTCAGTTCTCTCTGAGAGTTTTTCATGCTCTGCTGTTGCTTGCCCAGAGCAGAACTGAGCAGTCGTGCCTTACATTTCCTCCTAGGTGTTTATGCTGAAAGTGGAAAAGGTTGTCACTTAGTTTAAGCAGAGCAAAGTGCTGTAATTCGTGATGTCACTGGTAGAACAAAGCATAAAAGACAATCAGACTAGGTAACTCCTCACAGGTGCTCAGTGGCATGTAGCTCTTTCCATCCCAACCACATTTGCAATTGAGGCCATGAGGACATCCACCATCACTCCCCGCCCAGGAGCAAAAGACCTGCAATTCCTATAGGCAGTATCTTAATGAAGCCTTTACCTGGGGCTGGAGACAATCCGCATTGCAAATATGGTCTGCATTCTTATTTTCTGAACCTGTCTTTCACATTCAACCCATTTTTGAGCATTTTCCCTGAACTGACCTGGTTTATCAAGTGAGTTATTGATCACACTCCTGTTCTCCTCTTAGCTTTCCGCTGATCCTTAAACACATTTTCTTAGTAGTGATGCTAAATTTATTTCCAGAGCTTACTGACAGAAACATTGAAATGTACCAAACCTTGAAGGCCTCCCTACAGAGCCTCAGTGGGTTTCCCCATAGAGTGAGGACTCCCCATCAATGACCCCTTTCTGGCGCTGTCAGTCAGCCAGTCCCTAAGTCACTCTTTATGCTCTACTGATAATGCATTGTGCTTATCTTAAATCAGAATTTCAGTCCTCTGCCCTCAGGAACACACACGTTCTAGCTCTGCTTTGGCATTGATTTATATCTGCCTACTCCCAATTCTCCTTTCTGCTTCTATTGCTTTAAAGGTCTTGCTGTTTTTACCCAAAGTCAATATTCTGCTATCCTTTCCCACAGCGATGACATACACACTGATGGAGCTGGATCTCATTTACACTCACACCCCTTTATAATGTGCAAGCTTTGACATTGATGCCTGCAGTAAGGGTAGTTCATACTACTGGAAAAGCAAAAAGAGGCTGTAGTGTAAATGCACATCAGGTCTTAGAGCTTTTTTGCCTCAGGTTTTATTACAGTCAAGTGAGTCATAGATGTGGGAACTGCTAACTTTATTCACTGGGGAGCATTGATAGTGACCTGCACAAAAAGCCAGAAAGCTGTTATTGCTTGAAACATAAAATTAAAGGAAAAAAATTGCTCTCTTTCTCATTTCCCTGAACTGGACCACATGCTTCCCTGGAGGAAAATCATTATTGAAATACGTTGACTGCAAATTTTTCTGTTAATCTGAATACTCCTTTCTTGCTCTGAGCTGCGGGATGCAAGCAGAAACCTGTCCCATCTGTTCTGGAGTGATCTGTGCAAGCTGCAAACCTGACTCTGCTGGAGATGATGAATGGCCTAGCACCATCTTATGTCTGTAGGATTGCACTGGGAGGACAGGTTGCACCAGAAAGTAAAAAAATGGTCCCCAAGATCGTATTTGTCAGCCTGGCACTGCCAGTGAGGTCACACTTATTGGGACCCTACAGTAGCACCAATTCCACTGCTGGGATGTGACTACAGAGCTAACAGCCTACTTGTGAACTTTGGGAGCTCTCACTGATGTTGTGCAATTTGTGGCCTGAAGAGCTTTCTCATTACCAAACTCATGCCAGATCCACTCGCAGATTTCTTCTTCAAGTGCAGTGTGCCAAAGACGATCTCACAAGAGTTAATTCTGGTCTTGGCATTCATCTCTGCAGGGCTTAAAATGTCCCTGAGAGAGCATCCCTTTCATTTTTCTCTCATTCCTTATTGCATAGAGTGTTTCTCTCTCCTACTCTCTCACACCATATGTTAAAGATTTTTAGGAATGTACCTTTTCTGCAGCATCTTTACTTCTAGATTTTAATACAGTCCTGATGCATTTACTATAAATGTGGCAAATCCAGCACGAAACTTCTTGGAAAAAACAACTCATCGGAAGCAAGTTTTACATATGTGTACAGTCTTCCTTGTCTGGGCACAGGAGCTACATGATTAACTGGATGAAAGGAGAACTTCTCTATACCCGAAGTCAGCAAAATTTTTGATTGAAGATATTTTTACACTAACAAGGCCTCAGTGTCTACCATATTCAGCATAAAGGAGAATCATGGCAAGGCAAGAATGGAAGAAATGTGCTAATTTGAAAAATCTGGAGATTTTTATCTGTGGGGAAAAAGATTTCTGTGAAGGCTATTGGAAAAATAGTGAACAGTTTTGTGATCATTTTTGTTTATATGGAAGTCTTTATCCGCTTTCCACTAGTTCCATCATCTGGCAAATACTTTCCATCAACTTTCTCCATTCAGTTTTCTCTTTAAATCTCACATTTCCCCTTTACATAGCTTTACCCTCTGGCTCTGAAATCGTATTCTGTTCTTTACCTGCTCTTCATTTTATAAAATATTCTGCTTTCTCAAAAAATTGTTCAGCTTTGTGGAAGAGGGAGAAGGTTCCTTAGCTGTGTTACACTGGTCAGGCTGTGTGCTGAATAACAGCATCCAGTAGCCACAGAATTTTGTTGCTTATTCTGCTGTGTGCTGTGGAGTGATTGATGCATGTTGTGGTGCCAGCACAGGAAAAATACTCACACAAAGTAAGTAAAGAAGTCATGTAAGTTATCAGCTGGAATCCCAAATCTTGGGAAACCTGGTGACCTACGCTTATGGTTATCTGGTTTCATTGCATGACATGGGAATGTGTCCTGCAAAGGCTATCAGTAACAAGAGGTGTTAGGGAAGGAGAGAATCAGAGTTAATATCCTAAGACTTCCTGTTTGTTTCTGGTGTCTCTACCCAATTTCAGTCCAGAACTGTGTCCATCGAGCCCTTGTCCTGTCCACCCAGAGTGGAAGAGAGGCAGAACTGACCAGTGAGAAACTGCATTTGCTTCACTTCTTTTATGCACAATTTCCAGTTCTTCTGTGCTCTTCCAAGGAAGTCTGTCTAGAAGGCATGTCTTAGTCAAGACAAACAGGAATAAGCACAGATTTATACTATGTGAGATAATTAGGTTGTTTTGCTCTCTGTTCTTTTCCTAATAATCCCTTGTGTTTTATCAGCCTTTCTGATGACCGTTGAGCACTGCATTAATGTTTTCAGAGAACTACCCACAAAACCCAGTATGTCTGCACAGTCATAGCTAATTAAGTCTTGCAACATATGTATAATTAGAGTTATTTTTATCCCATATTCATTACTTTGCATCTATCAACACTGAATGTCTTTCAGTGCCATGAGATCTCATCAACAATGAGTATCACTCAGTGTCATGAGATCCTAATAAGATCCTATCATCTGTAAACTTCATTACTTCATGAATCACTGTTTCCCAGATTTTATGAATACATTGAACAACACTTGTCTGTGTGGGACTTCATGTGACTTTTGTCTATCACATCAATTGACTCTTAATTCTGTATCTTTTTAGCTTGTTATTAAATGGGAGGTATGAAATCTCAGTTTCTTTTTAAGCCTTTTCTAACCTAAGTATATTGCATTAACTAATATTAATATCATATTATTTCCTTCAAAATGCTGTATCAAGGTACGTGAACTATCATTGTTCATATCTGGGTTCAGCCTCATGACTGGTAAATTACGAGAAGAACAAAAGTATTAGAAGTCCTACATTTCCATACCACTCTTACTCATGACTTCAGGATCTGTGCAAGCATATCCTTAACATATAGCCTTGGGCGTCAGGGCCATGTTGAAATTCAAGGTGTGACAGTGTGAAGTAGTAAAAAAAGAGTTGTTTTGGGTTTTTTTGAAAAGTAGAAGAGTCCTCTAAAATGAAGACTTGTAATGAAGATAAGAAATACCTTAGTACACTGATTTTTCATCAAAAATATCTCTGGGCAGAGAATGCCCAAATAAAACAAAAGGTAGGTCTTGGGTGTTATTCCAGAAAGATCCTCAAGCACATGTCAGGCTGAATCCTGGCTAGACTCCCCTGTTACAGAGTAACCTCTTGTTAGCACAGCACTAAGAGTAATTGCACAGAAAAACCTAAGGCATGGAGCAGCCGTGCATAAATTATTTCTTTTAATATGTCACTGGAATTCCTAGAGGAAAGCTGGCTTTTTTTAAAACAGAATTTTTTTTCATTTTGTTTCTCATTTATTTCTAGGAACTCTGTGTGCAACAGACTGGTGCGGAGTGGAGAGGGACTCTCTTATACTCAGCCCAGATTAATCCAAGCACTGCACTCTTCCTCTTTGCAGAAACACTAGAGGAGTTTCTATTCTCTTTTGTGCAGTCAGTGAATTCTCTGTGGGGATCTCCATCTATCTAGCAGGTCACATTACAGCTCTGCTCTTGTAACTGATCTCTCCATTGGTTTCTACAGAAGAAGTGTTACTGATGAATTACTGCACATGGCGCTGAGAGTTATGTTGCAGAGTTGTTACTTTTCAGCTAGGGAGCTTTCCTGGGAACTGTCAATGATGTGCTGGATGGCTAAAGACTTTTGGACAATATGTAGCATACAGCTGCCATAACTCATTATGACCAATACATAGAGGAAGCAAAACGGATAGAAAAATTAAAGATCAAAGATGCCAGCAGGACATGCGTATCTGTGATTAGTGATGAATTTTACTACATTAGGGAAAGCTGGCTGACTTCAAAAGATGCTAGACCTCCTGGCAAGGCATAGAAATAAGCCCCCAAAGTCAGCATGTTATGACAACTGCAGTTTCCTTCAATGTGAGACACTACTGATTGCACTGCCAAATGCCAGCTAAACAGATTTACTTTCTCTGAGACCACTTTTTTCTTGCCATTGAAGACTTCTCTGTATTTTCCCATGAGGTGTAGTTATAAGCAGAATTGGTAGCATTTCCTTAGAGTAGGTCCATATTACAGCTGGGCATAACATAATTTTGCTGTTCTGTTACAATATTTGACATAATGCAGTAGAGGCCCCTAGCAGACAGATAAAAACACCTGAGATTTTCAAAAAAAGCTAACCACAAAGAAACTAAATCTCATATTTTAAAGTTTGACTTGCACCAAATGAAACATTTGATATCACTAATTATGCAACTTTTAATTTTAGCAATTTTCAATTTTTCTTTAACTTTAATTTCCTCAAAATAGTAACCTTGATTTTTCTTTAATGTCACAGTATGGCATTTTGGTAATTTCTTTTTTCAATGTATGTTGAGTCAGGAGATCAAGTGAAACCAATGTTTTTCTGTAGTCTTTTGGTTACGAGGAATAGTGTTTTTTCTGTGAAAAATTGTTTAAAAATTTCCAAACAGGTCTAGTATTTATGCTAAAATGACTCACAGTAATATCCTGTGGAGTCAGCAGAGCAAAGGCAGCATCAACAGGAGTTCAACAGATAAGGGCTGATGATGAAATGAAGTGTTCAGTACCATCCTTATTCAATTATTCATACAAAACTCTGTAGAAAAGAGGATATTGGAAAATATAATCACTAGCTTTTCAGAAGATGGCAGAAAGACATAACTGGACCCAGTTTTGCAGATACTGCTTGTCTCCTGTCCTCAGGAGGTATCAAGTGCTGGGTGATGAGGACAGAGGCCTGTTTATTGAAATAGGAATGGAGGAAGGTCTTCCACCCTTCTTATATGGCTTAGGAGCCATGTTAACACATGCCAGAAGAATAAGTAATCTTGGCTCAGATTCCCAACTTCCATAAGCTGCAAGGATGAATACTAAATTTTGAGCTTTCATTCAGCCAGTTAAAAAACAATTATCCATCCATGTTCTTGATATAATTCAGTTATGAACTGGTCTCCAAACACTCCTCACATTAAGGTCTGAATTTTCTATTTATTTGGATTACAAAGACCATTTCTGCTATTGCTGGTTTACCTTTGCCTCACACTGCAAATATCCAAGAAGGCTGAAGGTACTGGGAAAAAGGAGATGATCCAGTATCTTCTTTATTTAAGACAGGAAGCATATAAGGAGATGATCTATTAATACAACATTTATTAATACAACATTTATTAATACCCTTCTCACACACAGGAACCAAAAATCACAAGGCTTGCTTTGAAGCTGGGACTCTTTCACATGCACTGAAATGAGTTTCCAGCAAAGCACAGGTGCATGCCATATGAGCAGAAGAAACCTTGGGACTGTGAGCGAGCAATCTGATGACTGCTGTGTGCTCAGTGCCCTGAGTAGATTCATGTCAAGGTGACACTTCCCTGGCTCAGCTCTCCCCTTGTCTCTTACTGAAAAGCTGTAGATATTTTACTCCTGCAGTCTCCTTTTTCTTACTTCTTAGAGCCTGATAGATGTTGTTCCTAACCACTTTTGCAGGTGATTACCGTGGGGAATTAGTAGGCTTCTTATTCACACCTTTCTGTCCAGCCCCTCTTGACTTGCATAATTCATTAAGCCAGAGAATCTCACAGAGTGCTGAGGGCCCAGCAGGCCCAGAAGGGCTTTTAAATGATTTAATTTAATGATCATTGTGGGAAATGCTTGTGTAGATGTTAAGCATTTTGATTCCCCTCCCACTCCTTCCACTGTTAATAGGTGGTTGTGCCACTGAGACATTTCTTAGGAGAACTGTTAATGTGAAGTATGAGCTTTGTTGCCTGTTGACATGCGGGCTAACAAGGACGAGACACCAGACTTAGGTTCCCATGAGGGGTACCTAAATTTTCATGGTTTTCAAGCATTATAAATTTTGCTGTCTAGGACAGGTGAGGTTTGAACCCCTATCTGCAAACCCCCATCTGCAAACCCCCATGTCCCAAGTGTCCCTTCTCAGTAGTGAGGACACTGGTAAAATAAAATACAGGTGAAAGAATCCTTCAGGTATGTTTAATTCTAATTAGTTTCTCCACATCTTTTCAAAGTGGATATATGGAATCAAGTTATGAATGAAGGAGCAAAACTTTCTGGCTAAATGTCATGGTTCCAGTGACTGCTTCAAGGCATGACATCAAACTCTTAGACAATGTCTACGCTACAGAATTGCACATTACAAAGGAGCAATCCCAGGTGCTTTAACTTGCTTTTGATCCTCAGATTGGTCCCTTGTGTGCTTTTGGCCTCGGCTCACTAGCATCTCTCCAGTTTCCAGGCACAGTTCGGCAACCAGCACAGCCAAGAGATCATTCCCAGTTGGCAGCTTAGATACAGCTGCTCTGTTTTGGAAAGCAGGAGAATTTAATGAATGGATGCAGGCATTTCTGTGCCAGTTGGCCTTCAGGCTAGAGAATGGTCCTGGCCGAGTTTAATTTTCTGAAACAGACATAGCCTTGGGTCTCCTTCTTATCTCTGCCATTGACTTCCTGGGTAGTGAGGGCTTGGCTGTTTACCTATAAAAACGACTTTGTGAAAATGGAGTGTGCATGAAAGAATGGTTTCAAAGACTATTTATTATGAATATGGTTCTTTTTAACTTAGTAAGTCCTTCACAAACTGATCTTGGCTTCCTTGGGTTGTGTTAGTGTTCAGAGACATTCACTGATCATTTACAGCAAGAAACATTCAGCCTCCGGTTTGTTTTCTTTGCTTCTTTTTTGTAGTGGGGGACCAGCCAGCTGAGAGATCTGCTTTTGTTTTCCCTCTCCTTGATTTGATGATTGAAGCTTTTCAAACAGAACTACACACGCGGCAAATATCCACGATGAATTTCTAGATAAATAAACACTTGGGCTGAGGTTATTTTGGAAGAATGGCAGTCTCAGTGCCTCCAAATGGCAAATAATAGAGAGAACTGAGCCCAGCCTTTTTTTTTTTTTTTATTCTGGAGTTGGAGGACTTCTGCTATCCCTCCTATTAACCTGTGTTTCTCTGTTTTGTTGCTCTGCTCGGTGTTTCTGAAGCACTGTGAAAGACACAGAATCATAGAATCGTAGAATCAACTAGGTTGGAAAAGACCTTTGAGATCACGTCCAACCTTTATCCCAGGACTGCCAAGTCTACCACTAAACCATGTCAATTGTTACGGCTGGTTCAGTCCAAGTCCCCACTAAGAAAAAGGAGACTATCCCACTGCCACGTTTCCCAGAAATGGGATGAGGATTGCTATTTGTCCGGGTGCTCATGGGGTGGGGTCTTAGAGGGGTCATCCCTTTGTAAGGAGGTCCATGCAAGGTGACCACTCAGCCTTTCCTAAGTGGTTATGGCTCAGGAGACATGCAGGAGGCAGGCTTGGTTTGCCTAAGCATAGCTCTTGGCTCCATCGTTTGCTCATCTGTGGCTTTGCCTTCACTCACTTGTTTCCTTAGATGAGTTCTGCCTGCTTATTTGTGTTAGGAAAATTATTGTTCCTGTATTTCGGTCTGTGTCACTTCCTCTGGGCCTGTTTTGTTATTGCACAGAGGGATGTCTCCGATGAAGTGGACGGAAGGAGGAGGACTCAGGGCTTATTTTTATCCTATACATAGGAAGTTGGCCAGAACAGGAGAAAACAGAGCAGAAAGCCCTCAGAGCATTTCCACCCCTCAGGCCTGGAGACAGCAATCCCCACAGACCTTGCTCAAATGTTCCACTGCTGCCTAGGGACACTGCTGAGGAGAACTTTCTCTGCAGTTTTGCTTGTTTGTTTTTGAAAGAAAAAGTGCACGTTGCTTCCTGCCACAGGGATGGGGCTTGCTGCCCTGACATTGCTGCAGTCCAAGTTTCTTTTATTAATGAATTAAACCTCAGACCACCAGAATAACTGTAAGAAAAAAAAAAGGGGAATCTGTGTGTATGTATTGGTAGTGTGACAGCACCTAAAGGCCCTGGTGGAGCTGGAGCCAGCAGTCACTGCTCTGAAGAAAGATGGGAGCTGGTCTGAGGAGCCTCAAATGCAAACCAGACAGATGGGCTCAGGGTTGCTATACAGAGCAGAAATAGAGAAAAATGTAATGGTTATCCAGCTACCATGGAGATAGAGTATGGGAACAGGAGAAAGTAATAGGATGAAGCCAGACCTTGCACTTTTTTGGTTCAATGAACCAAAAAACTTCAATGGACCATGCTGTTTCTCTAGACATTTTGGGAAAACTGAGGCACATATTTTATGTCTAGTTGTTTACGTTGCATTCCCATTTGCTTTATCCCATCAAATCTCCTTTCTAGAAGGACTGCAGGCCATCTTCTTGCCATTTTTGCCTCTGAGTGGTGATTTCCAAGGAAGGAACAACAGACCAGACAGCTAGGGCTCTCCCACGCAGCTTCCCCAGCACAGGCCAGCATCACCACTGAGCATCTCCCTCCTCTGCCGCTGGTCTTGTAGCACAGCTGGGCTTCAAACGACAATGCTTCTCTCCCACGTGCTTCAAAGAGAAACCAGGAGTTGCAGAACAATTACTCCCACTCACAGGACGAGGGGAAATCCTCTTCTAACAGGAGATCATCTTGTTAAAATGAGGATGTCTGGCGATTTATGACTTGCTGCTTTAAACCCTCCTCCCCCTACTGAAGAAATACAGCAGACAGCAAAGCTGGAGGAGGATACAAGAGAGAGCTGACATTGGCAGCACTTGAAAAATGGTAGGAGAGATAGGAGAACCCTTTCTTGTTGTCCTCATTAGCATGATTTAATTAATAGTTATAATCTTATCAAATAGAGGTTGCCATGCAGGAGGGATGTGCAGGCTGGAAATCAAAGCAATAATACATATTTTAAGACCAAAAAGCACTACCATGTAATCCTGTCTGACTTCCTGTATAATTGATACCAAAGTTAGATCTTTTCAACTAAAAAAAAAGGGGGGGATTTAACAGGGAGGTATTATCAATGTGTATTTTTGGTAATAATTTTAACTAGAAAACCCGAGTGGTTTATTTTGGAAAATTGAACTTATCTGCACTTGATTTGTTTTCATTTTAATTTTCTACTCTAAGTGCCTTTTAAATTCCAAAGACTGGATGCTCTGCAGGGCTTAGACTTCCACCTTCTTCTTTTTTTTTTTTCTGTTACTGACTCCAACTTTAAAACGAATATTCTCAACCTGGAGAAAAGAAAATGTCGCGTTTTGACACTGTGAAACTCTTGCATCCTACATTAAATACTGCACAAGTTAATATCTCTGCCATCACCTTTGTTATTTTCTTTGGCATTTTTATAGATTTCCCAGCTAATTTCATTTGTTTTATTCTTGGCCTGGGTCTTAGGAGTGGTGGCACCTCTTAATCTCAAGAATATCTTGGCATCTTGGTGTCTGGTGTGCCTGTAAAACAGATTCTCCTCCCAGGAATTGAGAGAAAACGGCTTTAGCAGAAGGTCCTCTCTCACACATGGAAGTTGAATGGCAGGCCAGCTTACATCAAGTGCTAGAAATAGGAAGAAAATGACTCATTTGTACCAGGTTTTAAGCGCAGAAAAGAAATCCCACCTCAGGACCCACAGAGAAGCAGAAGGCAAAGACAGCCAAAAGAGACAGATCTTGGTGTAGGCAGTGCAGTGCAGGGCAAGCCTGAAGGGAGAGTCAGAAGAAAAGCAGATCATCCAAATTGCTATCATACCTGCTTCTCTACATGAGGAAACTCATCTAAACATGAGCTACTTCATGTCCAGATTGGATTACTCCATACACATTCATATTCTAGATATTTCTAAGAAAACATCACAGCCTGTGGAGCTGAAGCTCACCCAGAATAGCTTTTAAATTTAGAGAAGGTCATGGCTTTAATCCAGACCGAGTCCATCAATCTCAAAGGATTTTACAGCAACATCACCAAGATCTGACTTTGCACTGGGGTTTTTAGCACAGGCCATTAGCAGGACAGATTTCTCGATGCTAAAAGAAGAGAGAATGACTGTGAATTATAAAGCCACATCCTTACTGGCAGCTATAAATTTGGATAAACCTCCTGCCCCAGTGCTCTGGATTCTCGCATGCTGTCTCCTCAGGCTTTTTCCCTCTCACTTGTGAAATATATTACAGTAGCCAAATTACCAGGGGATGAATGACCTCTATAAATTCACTCATTCTGCTCTGAGAGAAGATATCATGCTGTGGAGAACAGAGTGAGAATGTATTTTTCTCCCCAGACTTACAATTATTCCCATTGTGTGCCAATTTTATTGGCAGGTGATTTTTTCTTCCTTTGGTTGGGCCCAGTTTGAATTTTTCCATTCTGCTTCCCACTGTAAATGCCTTTTCTAATTACCATTTTTTAGCTCATATCAGTGAAATCTGTATGAGGAAAGAGAATAAGGCAGGGAAGGTCCTCAGCTGGTATGTATCTGCTTGCTCAACACATTTCAAGAAGGCTCTTTGCTGCTTTGCCCAGCTCAGGATCCATGCAGCAGTGCTGTGAACACTGAACGTAATTCTACCATATTTTTAATAGACAGATTTGCTAAGCTCCTTATGCATGGGAGAAATTATCCCCCAAGTTATTAAAGGAATGGCTGAATTTCATTGTTTTTTCTTTTTTGCAGAATGTACTCATAGAAGTACCCCTCTAATTTGACAAAATATAATATTTATTTCTGAGGAACAGGGATTTTATAGATATAAAATGTCTGTAACTGACTTTTACTTCACCCTATTGTAAGCAAGTAAAATGCGGGCATCAGGTCTGAAATACTCATGGAGTCTTCCCCTGCAGTGGCTGAAGACTAATACTTGTTGGTAGGGGACCATCTCACACCGTGGCACCCCAAGTGGTCCAGATGCAAAAATGACAGAATGGAGAACCACAACCGTAGGATCTGGAAACTTTTAAGGCCAGGCTGCATGGGGCTCTGAGCAACCTGATCTAGTTGAAGATCACAATGCTCATTGCAGGAATGTTGGACTAGGCGACCCTTAAAGGTCCCCTACAACCCAAAATATTCTATGACCTTGAGCATCTGAGAGTAACACATGGCTTGAGAAGGAGCTCACTATCGTATGCTAGAGGAGGACATGCGTTGTTTGCTTTTTCCTCAGCCACTGAGCTGGATTATGCAGCAGCTCTCCTGACAGCTTCACAGATGTGCATAGGGCTTTAGAAACAGTTTGACTGTTGCAGATGAAGACAGGTCTTCATCTATGCACGTGTGAGAGCAAAGCACATGTAAAGGCTCCTTCCTAAAAACTCTGAGCAGAATTTCTTCATGGCTCAGCAGCACCAACAGCCAACAATGTTGCAGTAGTGGAAAGTTTGTTCCCTTCTGCATTATCATGAATATCAGAGATGGAGGGAAAGAAACTACAAGTCAATGGCACAACAACATTACATGGTTATTTCCGCTAAGATGAAGAACAAATGTGGACGGTCTGACCCAGAAAAGTGAAAACCTCCCAGCAGGTACTGGAACTGCAGTGAAGCTGCATCTCATTCCAGTTTGTGTTGGAGCTGTCACTCAGCAGGGCCGTGATGGTAGCTGCAAGAGCGTTGCCCTTAGTTCTTAGGGGCAGAAACCCGCTGAGAGGTCTTCAGACTGGAGCAAGGCACTCAGTTTTGCACCTACAGTTGGCCATGATTATTTTACTTGCTGGTAGACTTTTAGTTATTCTTTTGCAATTTCCATTTCCTATTTGGTATTCTTGGTATTATCAATATTAGTTTTCTCTCTCATCAAATGTAAGGCAAGCTACTCTTGACAACAGCTACATCAGCCTCCAACTTGATTCCTTCTCCCTCTGCCCCACTGACCTTGTCTACACCTGAATCATGGTCAAAAAGCAATGGATGATTTCAAAAATGCTCTGTTTGAAAAGGCCAAAGGCAAAAGTGGGAATACAGACACCTGTGTCCTGACTGTATTGGTGTGAAAAAGGAAATAAAAGGTCCCTGATGTGGGAGTCCTATAAGAGCCGTTTCACCTTGGCTTGTCACTGTTAAAAGAGAGTAGTGGTTTTGCTTTATCTTCTCTTTTATGACATCTGAAGGTTGGGAGAAAATAGGATACAACTGTAATAGAAAGCTAAAGCAATTGCTTTAAAGCTGAATACCTTCAATATGTGCTTAAAATCTAGGTGACTACAAAGTTTGCAGGAAAGGGTAATATCTTCTATGAGCTGATTTCAGCTGATAAAGCTGTGGGGAGGGAGAAAAAGAGCTTTGGGGCACATAAGCACTTCTTCAAATCTCTGTAGACTTTGAAATGTCATTGTTTCCTGATTTACCTCATGAAACATAAACTTTACTAAACATGGTACATTAATGACAAGGTGTGCAAATGTGCCTTTTCAGCTTAGAAACAGAGTTGCTTCTGTTCCAGACAGAGCTACCTCTTTGGACCTAAGATGACAAATAATTCAAGTTTAAACATACGTAGTTTGTAGGCCCCAAGATACTTTATGGCAAATTCGTTCCAGCTACTTTTCTCAATGTCCCCACACACATAAGGCCTAAGTATCAAGGCCAGGAACAAGAGAGGAGACAGTTACGTACAGTCTGAGGATATGAAGCCACAGTCACTTTTATATGTAGACACATACATAGACACACGTACGTATGTATGTATGTATATATTTATATAAATTAGGAACCCTGAAACTTAAATCCATGTGCAGGAAAGTCTGCAAACAGGCAGAAAGCTGAAGGCATTTTGGAAGAAAAAGGTATTGCTGCCTGGCAGTGTTAATGCAAACTGCATATAGGTTTAGTATCTTCTGCTTTGGGGGCGGGGGGGTGTTGAGATTTTCAGCTGGGTAGTTTTCATCTAAATAGAAGTCAGGTGTTTTTCAAAAGGCTTTTTATTTTAATGCATCAAAGTATTTTTCCAACAGAAAAGGACTGGCTTTTGAAGCAGAATGGAAATTTTTAATTTGATCTGAAATTTTGTTTATTTTAGGAGAAAAAGTAAAAACCAACTGTGGAAACATTCTCACTTTCTCACTAAAAATACTGGCTTTAGGTCAAAAACCCTTTTGAGATTTTTTCAAGTGAAATATTTCCCTTTAAAACTTTAGTTTTTAAAAGAACCTGCTTATATTTCTTAGGGTTTTTAAGAAAGAAAAGACTAAAAGGCAATAAGTAGAATCAACTTAAAAAACCTTAGTAGGGAAAAGTAAGTTAAAATGATGATATCTTCAATTAAAAATAATTTCCTTGTTTTGATCAAACAGTAGGACATCTGGCCACATCTGACAGGGCTGGCAATACTGAGTAGGTGGCTCCAGGGGCTGCACCGCTCCGGGGAAAAGTTGCACTGTCAATAAAAACCGGCCATGGGCTGTTCGCTTCCTCTCTTCCCATATGTTGGGCTCATCAATGGAACATCAAATCCACAAATGTGGACATAAAGTCAGCCTATACATGTCCAGCTTCTGATATGAGCATCCGATCACTGCTTGGGGCCTGTGTTTGAAAAGCAAGGCCATGTCCTGAGGCCTGTAAATCTATTCTTTTTTGATGGAAAACAAATCTCAGTGGGTTTCTTTCTTCATTTTTCCCTTCTTTTTTTTTTTTTTCCCCACAAAAGAGTTTTGTATTCTGCACTGTGAGTCTGATTTGCAACTGGGAGGGGGAAGCTGCAAATCCAGCTGAAGGCTTGAAAGATTTCCACTGTCATTGCTAGAGCTCTGCGGAGTCAGAGCCCCTCGGTGCCAAGAACAAACACATCATCACCACCACATAATGCAAACACGATGCTCTTGTAATCTGCTGTGGGACACTGGGAATCTACCTCCCAGGAGAAATGCCAGGCAGGGAAAGCCCTGGAAATCTTTTTTGGTGACTAAAACCATGCTTTATTGCAAAGTGCATAAAGGACCGTCTTGCCTTTCCAGGCTGACTTCCCACCTGCAGTGCGTTGCTGATTTAATAAGGGCTGAAAGGGATTATCAAGTTGTGAAGTTGTTTGCATCCTACCGGGCTGTAATGAATGAAGGTTTTTGTTCAGCTCAGCCTAACTGAATGCTTCTTGGAGTGATCATAGCTGAGGAAAGACTGTAAGTGACCGGTGTTTTTGGTACATGGTTAATACTTGAACATTACATGATGAAATGGTAGGTGCATAAACTCTTTGTTAGTATTGTAGTGGGCTTCTTTCCCTTATTCCTGCCTCAACACTTGCTTCACACTAAGTCCTAGCAATGTTTTTTTCAGTCTGGTTTGGTAGCTCAGCATTCAGTGATAAACTCAGTATCTTCAACTCCTGTAATTAACGAGCAACTGGAAAGTTCTCTCACAGGTCTCTGCTTTTACTTTACTCCTGTAACTCTGCCCCAGGTTGCCTCACCCTTGGGGAGTTTGTATCAGTTGCAGATCTGCTTACAAAACTAATGACAAGAAAGATGCTCATTCCCTGCCAATTGCCTGCAAGCCAGTTTGCATCCCCTGCTGAGAAGGACAAAGATTGCCATAGGCATGCTGGGGTAAAAGCCTCCTAATCCATCTCATTTTCAACCCCATAAAAGAGCAGAGCAACTCCACTCAATTAACAGATACAAAAAACACCTGTCCCTTTAAAGGCAGAGCTGTCTGAGGGACAAGAAGTTAAAACTTTTTTTATAAATCTGGCACCTGCATGAGGAGCAGGAGTTGGTTCTCTCCTAGATGGTCTTCTTTCTTTCTTGGAAGGTCAAACATGCCCTGTTATAGTCCTCTGGTCCCATTGTGTCTGGTTTTTGCTCCCTCTCTTTATCAGAGTAGACTGTAGTTGTTCCCAGTCCCTGTCATGCTTCCTGCCCACCAGTGGACTTTGTCTTGAGATGCTGACCCAGCAGGTGAGATTTTCTCTTGGCTATTTTCTGTGTTGGTGCTCATGCTGAAACAGTGGTACAAATATGAGCTTTACCAGATCAGGAGGAGATGCAGAACCCCAGATCTCCTCTTCATCTGGGAGACTCTAGCAAGTGCAAGCTCTCTGTGTTTCTGCTCTTATTTGAAATTTCCTCCAGAATATGTCATCTACATTTAAGAGTCTGCAGCAAGTAATAAAAAAGAAGTCCGATATCTTCCTAAACTGTCCCCTTGATTCAAGGAAATAAGCAACCTCACCATCTGGTTTCTCATATCTCTGGTTCTTATCTATATACTCCTGTTTCTTTTCTTGTCACAGCTTTACACTGTGTCCTTCCATCAGCTATCCTATTCAGACAGTTTTTCATTTCCTTCTCTCACTCCTGCCTCTGAGTGCCTCTTCCTTCCTGCAGATAGTGTTTGGGAAGGGATCTCAGCATACCTAATCAAGTAGGGGATTTACCCTACCTACTTTAGTCTCCCAAGTCATCCAATAGGTCTTTCCATACTGTTTCTACAGTTAATGAAGAGAGAAAACTCCTCCAGTGGCTGAGGGACCATCCCTAGGCCAAACTCCTTCTCTGAAACCTTTCAGAAGCACCTGACTCTGTTCCTTGAGAATCTAGGAAGGTTTGTTGAGTTGTAGTTTAGTTGCTTCACTTGGAGGAAGGTGAAGAAGAAGGAAGCATATGCAGTTCCCACTGCAATTCTGGGCTCCTATTTGTTGGAAATAAAGAGGTGGGGTGGGATGGGGTAGTTTTTCCTGTAGGTGTGTGGTCCACAATGGAGTCTGGGCTCCAGTAGCTGCAAACTCCTGAGATAGTCAGGTGGAAAAAGTCATTGCTGGGGGTGTTACTCGACTGCTGTCCTGATGGTAACTGTTTGCATTCCGGGAGCAGCTGCACTGCAAAGTCAGAGGTAACATCAAATAACATGAACTGAGCTTTCCTTGACATTTATGTGCATGGAGAGGTCCTGTTTTAGAGTGAACTGGTTTCTGAGCAGCTAGTTTTCCCCTCCCCCAGACTTTGTTTCCTGACTCATGTTTACCAGCTGGAGAAAACATGACAAAATAGTAAAAAGAAAGAGATCTGCTTTGAGCATTAAACTTCATTGCTGAAAGACTAGAAACTACTGTTTGGCTTGCCAGGGCTTTAATTGTCAACTGATGTAAGAAAGACTCTCATTTAGTCCCTGTTTGCATTCACCAGGGGGTTCATAAAACAATTATAAGAATCTAGTGATAATCTTCTTTCAGCCTTTATACTCCAGTCAGTACAAAATATCAATCCAGTAGATGATTGCTCGTATGTGAGGTCACCGAACCACTGACTGGCTCTCTGACTCTTTGACTTTAGTATTATTAATTGGTTTTATTAGTTACCACTACTACAGGGCATGTGAGTCATTCACCCAGTCCATGGTCCTTAACAGCTTGATTGTATTATCCTGATCAAAGTTGGTCCTTTCTGTTTCCTCTTCATGTAATCTTCAAAGTCATCTTTGAATGCACTGAAAAATAAAAATCTCAAAGGCAATTTTAGGCTAAAACAAAACCTGACAGCTCCATATTTTTGATACGTTCAAAATATTAAAATCTTACAGTGCTAGACTGTCATCTTGTGAACAGCCTAAGACAAGCATGAGACAGCCATAGATCCTGGCTGGAAGCAAATCAATGAATTCTTCCCACTAGATTGAGAGACTCAAAACTAGTGAATGACAGATTCTGGTACTTCAGGTTGTTCAAATCATTGCACATACTAAATATTAAATTATACATTTTATTGCTAACTGTTTGCCAAAAATCCTGTCTTGTGTGTGAATGAAAAATAAAACTTAAAGACTGTTTTGTATTCTTTTTTTCAGGTTTAATACTGCTTGAATGCAAGTTGTATTTCATCAATACCTCTGTCATTTTAAAGACAAACTAGCCTGTTGTAGACCAGATTTTTACATAAAACATTAGTTCAGGCTTGGATCTGAAAAGTTCCAGCTCTTGCAGTATAGTGTAATATTTCGTCTTTTGATTTTGATGCGTATGTGGGCAGGAGGAACAGGAACATTTTACCAATGCTGTATTATTTGCTAAAGAACTAAAGCATGTGATAAGGTCCTGTGGAAGACCAGGATATTCTAGAGATCCTGAGGTCTCAAGTGAAATATCTGCTCAAGTATTTTATTAATGTGATGTTCTGCCTGGCCTTCTGAATTGATGTTGATGTGAAATTCATGTCATAGAGACAAAGCAGTCAGATTTAATTCCCTTCCTGATAAACTTGTACACATGGCTTGTAGGCAGCATGGTGTCAAAATGAGGTGACGTTGACTTTCTACCTCACTGCTCTTTAAATCCAGTGTAATGACAAGTCAAGAACAGAGGGAATCCAATAAAAGATGCTAAATAACAGAAGTCAGATGGCATTTCTTTTTTGCCCTATGGACTGTCTATATAACTCTGGATAGAAATATTAATCTCTTGTGGGATTTGCAATTATGTCATAATGAATAAAATACTCTTAATTAAACGTATTGGTCAGATTCAATATTTCTAGAAGACAAAATCTGTAATTTAGGGCTTTTTTTGTCTGAAGATGGAATTATCTTGGAAATAGAAAATTATTTTCATATCAAGGAACCGGCAGAAGATTCCATCACTCATTGCTTCCAAGATCAGAGCAATTTCCTCTGCTATGGGAGAGGAGAAACTTATACTTTGTATGTAGTGGTGAGAGAATAGAGCTTAATATAGTGGTAATAAGATAAGCTGCTAAAAGCTGTTACATAGAAACAGGCAACTTGGAAAGGGTTTTTCACCACTGCTACTGAAAATGGGCCCATATTTGAGGGGTATCTTTCCTGCAGGTCTGCATACCTTATAATTTGAACAGACCTCATATTTTTGGCTTCTCTTTTTGGCTTTTTTTTCCTCAAGTTAAATAATGGCCAATTTGTAAAGTGTCCCTGCATCAAAAAAAACGCAAACCAAAACCCCCATATAAATGCTCCTTTGTCATATTTGCATATAAGGGGAAATTTAGCACATGGAGAGAGATGGTGGAGGGATGTAGTATGACATTTGGAAAGAAAGTCATGCAGAAGTTTTACATAAGAGCACAGGAGGTGGCAACTTTCGTCTGTACTACAGATTTCCCCCTTAGGTGCCTAAACTCCAGCTGAGTTCAGCAAAAGTTTAGCCATTTAAACAATCCCTCTGTGGACTGGATGCCAAGTTATCACCTTAATGCTTAGATGAATTAGATATTTCAGTGTTCCTGAGAGGGGTTCCAAATTGGCTTTTTTTTTTTTTTTGCTGATCTCACCAGAGGTCCAAGAATGACTGAGCCTAGAGACAAAAGTCATTGGCAGTTGGAACTTGGAACTGGGATTTCACAGGGTTGGAACAAAGGCCCTGTACAGCATCATCTTTTGGTTATGATTTGGCAGATTTAAGGACTGTGAGAAGAGGTGTTCTCAGTAACAGTGTGCAGAACTGCTAACATAGCCTTTAAACATTGCAGCTCAAGATCAATCTGGCTTAGGCTTTTGCCAAAACTACTTCTTAACAACTGACTCAAAAACTGCGAGGATGAACTGTCTTTTTTCCTCCCTATGGGGCAACCACATTTTGACGTTGTGGTTCCTACATGACCAGCAAATAATTTCATATGCTGGAAATGAAGAAAAGGGAAGGTTGGGGGTGGGGGAAAGAAGATGCAATCTTTTCTTTCCCTCCTCCCAAGTTAATGAATTTTTTATAAAAGTGTAAGCATGTCACTATTCCAAGCCACATCAAATCACTCCTAAAATCTGTATTTTTAAAACAGGAATGTGTATAATACGAATGGCTTAAGGAATAAAATGCAAAAAGATGTTGATGATGCTGGATTACCAGCCAGCTGGAGAATTAAAAAAGAGAGGGAGAGAGAGTGAGGAAGAGAAGAACAAAAACACCCGTGTTTCACTGGCCAAGTCAACAACCATGTTTTTTCAGTCGCCCCTCATTATGGAAAAGTGTACTCAGGTTGTCCTGGAATCCGAGTTCACTGTTTTTAAGGAGTCACATCAGGAAAAAAAGCATGATGCAGTGCAGAGCATATGATGGGGAACATCTGGACACCAAACTACTGGAGCTGCCATGTTTGCAGAGGGGTGGCTCTGAGGATGAAATGGAGTGAACTGTAACAAATACGGGATTTTGCTGGCAGCTTTAATTTATTTAAATACATCCCTGGCTTTTGAGCTGTTTCTTTGTTTTGGATAATATTTAAACATGTCGAAAATCCTCTCTCCTTCCTGCCCTTCATTACACATGACAGGGAGTGGATTGCTTGGGCCATCTGTAGAGCAAGAATGAGCAGAGCTACGCCTGGATGGGCTGTGGATCACATGAACGCTCACAGCAAGCCCGGAGCAGTTAACTTGAAACCTGCCTTTCCCTGGATGAGTCGAGATAGTGTCACAGTTTTTGCCAGAATTATGTGAAGTAGAGTTGGAGTCTTGTAGCTAAACACTTCTAGAGCGTATCTGGGGACCCTCCCTAAAGTTAGGCACCTCTTGCCAATGCTGCAAGTGTCTGTGAGTTGTGTTTGCTAATAATATTTGGCATTTATTGACATCTTGAGCATATGAAGCCATTCCTGAGGCTTCACTGTAGCCCTACCATGATTACAAAAGCTTCAAGGGACAATACAAAAATACATGTGGCAGCATTTAGAAGAGAGAACGTCTAATAATGATGTGGTCAACCTAGAGCTTGTGCCAAAGCTGCAACACACTGGATTATGGTGCTGGTAAGCCCCAAAACCCTACCTGAGAAGAAGCAAGGCAAAGGGTGAGCTGCTGAAGCATCTGCCACCAACTCCACCAAGGACTAAGCCAAGCCCTATCCCCAGGGGGTGGTGAGATGAAAGCTAGGAAGCCACCACTATCCCCTGCCTGTGAACTGGTGTCAGAGGTCTCTCTCCCTTGGCTCTCTGATGCATGAGTATATGTCCCATGGCTGTCACGTATACGTTGCTCACAGGGATCAGGAAAGATGGTAGGTGGGCACTTGTGTGGGAGAAGTGGCCACAGTGTTGTTTCCCTTTGAATCTGTTTCCATCTCAAGAGGTATGCTTGGTTCCTCATTTTACATATAATATACTAGAGAAAAGGATAATGCCAGCCAAATTCAAGAGGAAATGTCTGGGTTTGGCCTGAATTGCTCCACACAATCAGTGAAATCTTTCTTCAGGATATCAGTGTCCTTTCCTGAATTTCATCGTGTACAGAAGTAATTTGCAATCTTTTCTGAAAAGAAAATCTTGACTGTAACTGCAAAACTGACAGACGCCTCTTTTGGCTGGGAGGCTGCAAAGAAAAGGTTAGGGAATGTTTTCAGATCTGACCATCAAAGAAATCTGTTCTTGCATTTGTTTATTTTATTTTTAAATTATTTTTTTTTTACTTTATTTTACTTTAGTTCATTTTATTTCGTTGTATTCTATTGAACTTAGTGATCCTTAAGTTGTAGGATTTATGGTATGTGACTCTCACAGTAAGAGATGACCATATGAAACACTGACCCATTGGCCTGAACTGGCCTGACTCGTGGACAGAGAAATTGTCTCCTTCTCTGTGCCTGCAAATGTAGACTTTGACACAGCTGGTAAGCTCTCTTAGCAAGGGGCCAATTCGTCATAAATGCTGCTTTCATTATGTGGATGTTTCTTATTTTCAGATGAGACCAAGGGCTGCCAACTTGCAGCATTTCATGGGGTAATTTCACCCAGTATCAAGTGGGCAGCAGTGTTGCCATCAGGGATGGTTGTACATTGATGACAGTGCTGGAAAGCCCTTGCTGGTGCCCTGACTCATGGTTTGCATGACATTGAGCTTGTTCTGATGTGCTTTTTGCAGAGGGAGGGGAAACATGTTGCTCAACATAGCTCAGGCTTCACTTCCAAACATCATCATGAGGGTGAGAAGGGCAGACGGGGACCATGGCCAGCACTGAAAACCACAGGGTGAACAGTAGGAAATGAGCTGCTGATGGACAGCAGGACAAATTAAGTAAATCAGCCAGCACTGGCTCTGCTGTAGGGAAGGGTCAGCACCTCCATCAGAGTTTTGATCACTGTAAAAACTGCCCAGTGCCAAGCATCGGCTGTGTTGGGGGTGCCTAGAGTGCCCAAGCATCTCAGCCTAGGGCTGGCTGCTGGGGGCTTATCCCCCATGGCTGGGCATACTGACTTGCCTGCCATAGTCTTGCAGCTCCTTACTGCTCTTATCTGCACCCCATCTAGCAGCCAGAGCCATTCCTGAGTCAGGAAAATTTCTGAATGCAAAGATCACACCTAAAGGCTTTCATGAAAGAAAAAGTTACAGAAAATAAAATAAAATCTGAGCTCTCCCTTTGCTGAAGCCAAGCTGTTGTCAGCTTAAAGAAAATGTTTTCTCTTTGTGTTTGGACAGTTTAACAGATTTATTTCCCCCTCTTTTCCCTCCTCCTCCTTGGATGAAGTTTGCAGGGATTTCCACAAAATAAGTTTGGAGGAGCCAAGCCTTCAACACCAGCAGTTTTTAGTCAGACGATTGGAATGATCAATAAATCGGCAGTGACTGATCTCAGATTCTGAGGATGTCTACAAGGCACAAGCAGCTCTTTTAGGTAAGCTGGAGCTACTGAGTAAGTCCAGTAGCTCTGGAGCCAAACCCTAAAGTGGATGCAAAATCATATGGGGAGCCAGTGCTGTGATTTTCAGTACAAGGGTGATGTAATGATTGAGTACAGTTCAAGTAAGTAATCTGGTCATCTGTTCACAATTTTGAATTATGGCTGATGCAGTCTCTGCCTGCAAGCCAGCAAAAAAGAGTGAGAATTACAGTTACTGAGTCAAGCCAAAGGCAAGGATCAGCATCTTGGCATCAGCTTGGGGAAGCAGTGGGGGTGGGGGCTGTGCAATTCAAAATGCAATTCGGGGTCTAGCATAAGCCTGAAATTTCAGAGACAGTTGAGATCTGCACAAAAGATGGTAGATGGACAGTGCACCGAGAGGTAGGGACACCTATGTCTGATTGTCACCTCAAAGAAGTAGAGAGGCATCAATCCTGAGCTCAAGTAACCTAATGTGAATCCATACCACCCAAGACAACCACTTTGAACACATACTCATCCGTGGTGTTTGAATTCCACTTAAGAAAATTTAGAGCCATCCAGGGCCTGACCTTTAGCAAACCACAAAGGCAACCCATAAACCACAAGGCTGGAATCAGCGAGAGAGGACAAGTAAATCCAACATATTAGCATAGACTTTCAACTGCAGCTGGTAAGCGGGGATATTACAAATGGGAGACGTACCAGTAGCATCTATGTAAGATCTGAAAGTGTAAAGTTGGATTCATGAAGGGCTCCACTGAGATCATCACCCAAGCAGGGGAATAGCCCAGCATGATGTTTAATAATAGTAAGTGGCTGACTTCACTGCCAGGCGGAAACAAAATATTTTTAAGTGTCAGAAACCGTAAAAACATGGCATGACTCATCTTAAAACAAACAGTTGCTCATGTGAATCTTAGAGCAGAGGTTACATGGAAAGTCCCAAGATGAGACCATCTCTGGAGGGCCATTTCTGGGGCAAAAAGCACACATTGTGAACTAAGCAATGTAGGGCCTGGTCAGCTGAAGACCTATTGGGACTGGGATTCTAGAGGATGCACAAGTAATTGGGAAACTAAATCTCCTGCTCAAAATCAATACCAGAGCAGGGTTTTTTGAGAAGATGAATATGTTCCCCATAGAGTGTACATCTGAGAGACTATCCACTAATGATGGAAGATCTCTGAGCACTGAGCAAAACTGTAACGAAAAATCCATTGCACTAGTCATTTATATCAAACATATAGTCTCCATGAAGGTTGTATTTTTCCTACTCTGAGTTCTAAGCTGACTATGAAGAATAAGAAGATAAAAACATCTCTCTTGAAATTTTTGCATTTGAGATATTCCAACTGTTTGTCAAATACTGTTATGTATAATTAAATAATTAAGGCCTGGGGCAGCCGCCTTTCTTCCATGGAAGAAATGATGCATTAAACCTTTTGTATGGATGTCTAGTGACCTCTTGTTCATGCTAGAGAGGAAGCGATTACTCAAAGCTGTAATGTGTTTGTAATGATCTTTCGTGTTTACTGTGGCTGCTTTATCTGGTTCATCAGAGACTTACATGTATCTTAAAAGTCTCACAGTGATTCAGTGGAATTATGTTGACATTTGTATACTTTAAGGGTATTTGGGTCAACAGTATAAGACCAGCTGTGGTATTTACCCCTATAATTGAGTTCAGTAATTGAAATACATGTTCTTGGAAAACATCTTGCTTGTTTTGACGATATTATTCCTATCTGCTGTATATTTGATGGTCATTTTTGGAATTTCTGAAAACCTTTTAGGAAGAATAATCATCTATTTATCCCATTATTTGCATTAAGACTGGTCACTCCAAAAGTACCTGTACCAGTTAAGCCTGGTTTCCAAAGGATTTGTATTTCATGTTAGCTGACTTTTAAACTCAATTACACTGAGGATGCATGTGAACTAATCCTGCATTAGACATCAGAGAATCCATACTACAAGAAACCAGTGATGGGGGATGCAGGTTTTCTGATGTCTTCTAAGTCAGGAGTGCTGACTGAAGCTTTTGCACAGTTGGCACTTCCATATCTATCATCTTCTATATAGAGTCTCAGGTATCTAATAAAAGTTGGGCTCACAATGCAGTCTTTTCTTCTCTGGGAGAATTAAGAGGCCTTTCCTTCTTCACTTAGCCACCTATTTTTATTTTAAAAAATTACAAGGATGTAATACATCTAAACCCTCTAATTTGCTGTAAAGTTTGGTTGAAATAGTTAAAAAAAACCCCTCAATGTGCAGATTGTCACACAGACAATGAGTCACTATGTCTGAGTGAACCTTTTTTTCTAAGGAAGGATTGTTTTTGTCTGAGGAAAACTCTCATGGCATTATTTATGACATATTGCAGCCTGGTAGGTCCAAGTCTGGAAGATTGTTACTACCATTGCAGGTACCTGGATCCAAGCTCCAGTTTTGAGATGGAGGCTCACACAGAGTGCTGCCTTGCATTTCAGCTTTCTTTTCTTTTTTCTTTTTGCCACATCTGAAATATGGCAGCCCTCACCCCTTTTAATAATGAGATGAATTTTATCACCTTAAAAAGTCTATGGTTGTTCTTAATCTCCATTATGAAAACTCTGGATATCCTCTTTATCATGCTACACTCTTGGTCTCACTGCCTTTGACTCCTTGTTCAGAGCCTAAGCAAAACAAGCTTAAAAGAGCAAGAGGATCTCTTAGGGGATGAATCTTCCCTGCTTTGACATAAGCCAGGAGTAACTGTTCAATATCAGTTTCAAAGACATGTTGGTAAGAATATACAATCTAAAAATACCACGGACCAAGATAAATCTGGACAGATTTTAACGGGGATTGGGATAGAGTGGTTGTAACCTCTCCAGCAGTGTGGAGATGGGGGCTTAAAACCCCAGCTTGGCCACTTGATATGATCTGAAATATTATTTTACTGCTTGGGATCAAATACATCCCAGATATTTTCATCTGTTCTTTCTAACAATTTATCCTGCATTCATTCCCACGTGACCTGAGTACTAATAATGTGGCTTCTGTGTGTTTTTTTCCCTTCAAAAGTAAGTTGGTGATGCTTGCTTTTCTCCTGGAGGCACAGGTTGGAGGACAGAGGTCAAGTTCGTTATTTCATGTTGACACACAGCCACCAAATAACACCTTGTTGAAATAGTACTTATATGATAAGAAAAGTCCCTAGATGGAACTAGATGTTCTTTAAGGTCCCTTCCAACCTAAACCATTCAATGATTCTGTGATTCTATGTACTCTCTACTTAAACAGAAGATAATTTCTGAAAGAGTAACACTGATAGAACAATGTTCCTCTACCAGGTTGTGCAGTCCTGCTCCTCCAAGCACCTTCCCTGATGCATGTCATCTAGGGTCTGGGTGGTGAGTTTGCATTATGCCTTGGACAGAAGGCAAATTCTACGATGCTTTAGAGGAACTGGCTACTTTGGTCTACCACAGTGTTTAAATCTTGGCACCAGCATATTTGAGTGACTATTTCAGGAGCTTTTTTACTTAAACTACTCAACCATTGACAATTCTCTCTTCTTTTGCCTCCAGCTATCCCATTGAAAGAAAACTCTAATTTCCCCACAGCAAACCTCACTGTCAGCATGTTATGCATTGTTCTGCTTCAGGGTGATCAAAAAACAAGTCAGAGGCAAATCTGACTAATCTCCCCTGAAACTGAAATCAGTGAAAAAAAGCTTCAGTCGGGCACAATTTCAGCATTGTATCACGGGCCAGACACAGTTTTTTAAAATGCCTTCAGAGCTACCCAAAGATAGTGTTGCAGTCACTAATGTCACAGATATTGTTGCCTGAAATAGTTGCTTTATGTTACAGTGGACAATGAATTCCTTCTTATCCCATTGTTTTCAGAGCTACTGTGTTTAGGACATTCCAGGACTGCTGTAAATTGGTTCAATTCTTTTCTGACATGTCAGTCACTAAATGTTCAGGGAGCGTTTCTATAATCCTGTCCAGATGAGCTGTGGATTCCAAGAGGTTTCTATTTTTAAATGTAGGCTTCTGCCTATATGCTACTGTTGGGCTCAAATTCATTCAGAGGAATCACATTAGCGGGTATGCAGATTTATTTCTTTGCTTCTGCTGAATGTGAACTGAAATTATTTGGTTTTGCCAGTTGCCTTTCCTGTGGGTGGTGAGGGGGCTCAATGTCCTTCCTTTGCATTTTTCATAAATTAGAGTTCTTTTCTGATGAATCAGAGCTTGATTTTTATTAGTTTTCCACTGGGGTTGTTTCCTCCTGCTACCACTTAATTCAGTGGGAATTTTTATTATTCCCAGTTCTTTAACAGCAGCTTATTGGGACCACAAACAGGATTGGAAATTCTCTGTATTCACAGGCTAACACACTGAAAGAGACATTTTCTGCTTCAGAAATTAGAATTTTGAAAGAAAAGACATATAAGAAATATGAGAAAAATAGTCTGTTCTCCTTAATAGAGGTGGACACAGAGATCTGGAGTGCCAGTTAGTGTCACCCAGCAAGTGTGCTGGACAGCTTCCCACTGGACATCTTTCAAGTCTCCATGTGACACCTGACCTCAGCTTTTCTTGTGTCTGTGGATAAATTTCAGATTTAAAATTAAGAATCATAATCCAGCAGTATGAAGTATGAACTGAACCAAACTCAGATAGAAATATCAGCCAATTAAGTTCATTTTGATTGAAGTGCTCTAACACAATACGCTGCCCTCAGCTGTACGCATAACCTCACTGGTTTCTCTCTATAAGCAGAACTGTTTTGTAAAATTTTCACCAAAATTATTCTTAGAGTAATGTCAAAGGAAAAACACATTGTTATACTACCTTGAAAAAAGAAAAAAAAAAGAAAATCTAACCAGCTGTTTTGTTGACTGTTTATTAGATTTGGTCTGTGCACCAAAGATTCAGGATGGGAGGACTGGGCTGCCCTGAAGTCAGAGTTTGGCTTTGGCAGTTCTGGTGAAAATCCATCTAATTTTGGTAAATGTCTCTTAAAATCTCATCTGGAGGCTGCAGAACTGTTCAGTAGAACTTTATTGGGATTGAGGCACTTGTTTTTTCCAGTGCCTATGCACTGACCATAATCCAGCCCAGAGCTACGATGGAGGACCATGAGTTTCTCACCAGTTGCACCTCCCACTTGGAGTCCATTTCAGTGACATGTGGAAGAGCTGAAAGGTTGTAATTGTTATGCTTTAAATACTCACTAGTACCATACAAAACACAGGGGAAAGAAGCAGCCTCAGGGTAATTCGCCTTAATCGGAGGGTGAGGATCCTGGCAAGGATAATGAAGGAAGAGACTGGAAGGAGGGCTTGAAGGGCTTGTATAAAAGCTGCATGGAGTACAGTGGGATGGAGCTGCAGGTTTTGAGATAAGAGTGGCAACCTGAAAAAGTGAGGGTGACTGGGGTGAAGAAGTCTGATGGTGTCAGTAAAAGGTTCTATGTGTAGTATTATAGAGGAAAACAAAGCTCTGTAATGGATATAATTGGCCCTGAATTATTCAGTGTGCTTCAGCTGCTACTACTGATTGGTGTCCTTGATGTATAACATCAGGTTCTATTTATTTCAAGGTCAGAGAGTAAATACTTTGCACACCTGTAGTCCCTTCTGTGACATCCATCACACCGGTATCCAAATATTTCATTAACATTAAAGTACTTTAAGGTCTTTTCAATGTTCCTGTAAAGAGAGAGAAGGAACTGGGGCAAAGAAAAATCTCCCTCGATGTAGACCATCATTTCAGATGCCCAGTTACTGATATCTGTGGTCTGCTTCTGCAGGGATTACAGGGGGCCATTTAAAATCGTATTAGAAATTTAAAATTATTTCACCAACTTCAGAAAATCTCTTATATTTTTGAATAGATAATGTTTTGGGTACTTTCAAAGTTACTCAAATCTTATTTTATGTCCTTTTAATGAATACAAGAAATTACAAAATGTGCACATGCAGTACCAATCCAAATCAACACCTGGAACAAGTGATAGTACTTTTTGCTCATCAGTTTGAAACCTGAGAAGTAAGCAGGAGAATTCCAACATATTCTTGTTCATATTGGATGTTTCATGTAAATCATCAGGCCTCCAACTCATTATCCAGAAAAACAGAAAAAGAGATGATAAGGAAAGATGACTCAGGTTCTTCCTTATTTCCCTCATGACTCTGATGTCATCCCAAGGTGTTCCAGGCCAGAGAGGAAAAGAAGATATTTTTTCATTACAGCAGTAGTTTTAAGACCAAACGAATCTTACATGCACTACTCTCAGTTCAGGCTGAGAAAACCTTCTCAATGGACAATGTCAATAAGCAAGACTGAATTAAGTAGAAATTTTAGGAGAAAATTAGAAAGCAGAAGGCAGTACGGTAGAGGATGTGGCCCAGGAATGGGAATCTGACACCAAATTCTGTTCTCAGCTCTCCCAATCCCCTTGCTTGGTGCACATCACTTCTTTCAGTCGCCAATTCTCATGGAGCCCACAAACTATAGGATAAGAGTATGAATAGTGCTTCAGAATAACTAAAAACCAAACAGGTTGGAAACCTCTTCAAATCTGGGTGAAGACCTGGATGAAACTCCACTATCAGAACTTTTGTTCTCAAGGAGTCTTCAGAGCCATATTTAGATAGGTGCAGATGTATTCACTCCATTACCTGCATCACTGGTCGGTTTTTTGTGGGTTTTTTTGACAGATAGCTCAAAGTACTCTTTTGTCTGTTAACATAGATATCTCAGAGAGACCTTGTGGGTCATCATCAATTAAGATGCTGAAGTCAACTCCCCACTGCAGAAGACCGTCTTAAACCAATATTGTAAGTGAATCTTAGATGCCTACTAGTAGAACAAGGTGGAAAAACGTTACTGATTTTGTTATTTTAAAAGGAACAGAGATTCATACAAACCTGAGACACTATTTTTGAACAAGCAGAATTACAGTTTTTTCCAAACAGCTTTAGCATAGAAAAAAAAAAAAACCAGTTTGGAGGAAAGGCAGGAATAGAAAGACTAGCACAAATGCGTATATGACAGTGATGCCTTTTGAAAGGAAATGGGGTCCTCAACGTAAGATGAGTTTGCTTTTCTCCATCAGCAGTTTCTCTTAATCCTCACTTAGTTTAGGAAATGATTCTCCAATATTTTGGGTTTTTTTTCTTTCAGAAATCAGGTGATTAGATCATAAACACACGGTGAATGAAATGAGTTGTTGACATGCAAGTACAGATGAGCAGGATGGACCTCCATCCTTGGAACTGTCTTACAAGATGGTCCAGTGGGACCTACTGAGAGATTTTGCCAGTGACCTGATATGCTGCTTCTGTATTAAGTCGACTTCTGTATGAAGGCTCTTTCCACTAAGGCTTGTCTTGTTTTACTGCTAAATTATTAGAAGAGTCCCAGCAGGGTTTAGGCCAACTATTACTCACCCAGATAATTCCCAGGACACAGCTCAAGACTTGGCAAAGGCAAAAATGCATTCCCAATATGTCTAGCCACAGCTGCTTTCAGGTTGTTCAGCCATCCAGTGTGGGATCATCTGGGCAGATACAGAAGCAGCATAGTAATGATATTTCCAGGGCCTTTACAATCCACCTCCCTTCCTTGAAGCCCATGGGTCCTCGTAGTTCAAGATACTGTGATCACACCTAAAACCCAGTCCTTTCTCTGAGATGATTACTACTACAAGCACAATTTACAGGATATTTCCACCTGGCTAAAAAGCAGGCTCTCAGATTGCACTTCCGTCTGTAGTTACTAGGCGAGGGGAATATAAATTGTTTGAGTGCCTTCATTAAGGGTGCAGGTCTCCCTGTTATACTTAGTGTAGATGGAGTTACTTCCAGAAAGCACCATCTGGGGCAGATGCTGAAACTGAATGCTCAGCTTCATCCATGGAAATAGGGTGCCTGTCTTCTCATGGACTATAGGGGCCATTTAGGGACCACCAGAATAGACAGCTACAGTAGCCATTTCACACTGTACTGTGTTAGTACTGCCCAAACAGTGGGTATGGAGAAAGCTGAGCTCAGCACATCTGCTGGTGAGCAGTCTGTGGCAAATCTGGCGTTTCCCATGCTTACTGAACCCAAACAGGACTACAATTATATATGTATATAAACAATTAATTGTACATGAGCTCATTTTAGGATGGAGGACTGGACTACATATTAGATGAATGGTAGTTCAGGCCATTTTTCCAATGCAGTCTTGAACCTCTGCCAGCTCATACCATTTGAGAATCTGGCCTCTTGCTCCTCATATTGTACATTAACTACTTAATTAGTAGATTTTCCATGCTTAATAATTATAACTATATAAGCAGGCATCTTTGTTTATGCTTTTTTGAGCAGAGAAGGAACTGTTTAAAGGAAAAGACATTTTAAGAATGGCTTAACTGCAGTCCCATATAAAATCAGAGGTTTGTGTCTACCACATGAACTGGTGGAGCATGGAGGAGGGGGGGTATTCAAGAGCATTTAGGCAGTATTTGCAGCTTGTGCACCAGTGGGAGATGAGGTCAGGTCTCTACATATTGTACCTACACCCTTTTTCCCCATGCCACATCTGTGTTTGAGTGATCAGAAATGAACATAGTAAGCCATATGGAAAATTTTGAGACACAGAAATAAGTCCCCTCCTTGAACCAATGTCTTCGTGGGGGCTGTGTGTTGCATATATGTTTTCTGAGGCAGACTCACATTCCTCTGAGCTTGGCACATCCTGGTTAAGATGAACTCGGCATACAAATGTTGACACGAAAGCTGACTACACCATATACCATGGCCCCATGCCACCTCCAGCTGGCCCGTGGCCGTGCTGGTATTGGCTTTGGTTGCTTGATTTAAGACAGTTATAGAAGAGGGAAGGGCAAAGGGTGCCGGAGGTGGGTTTACCTGGCATCCCAGCTGGAGGAAATGGCCTGCATTCTTCTGCAGAATGAGCAGAGAGGGATGAGTAGAGGGAAATAAAATAAATAAAGCAAGCCGATGGTGTCATTAAAAAGAGGATGTATCACGTTTACCATGAAAGCGTGTGACTCAGACATCCAGACATGAACATTCCTGCAAAGCCCCAAATGCACACATGGAACCGAATTTTTTTTGGCTTCCCAGAATGGCTTAATTTTATGATTCTGTGACTCATTAGAAAAAGCAAAGTCCCTAGACATGCTGCATCGAGACCCAGTAAACACCAGCTACTGGTGGGGACATATGGGGACAATGGAGCCGGTGAGGGACGGATGTGGGGATGGAGGGGAGAGTGAAGGAACAAGACTCTCAGCCTCTTGCCCACCCCCTTTCTCCTTCTAGTGGTTTTGTAAACATGTTTCTCTCTCTTCCTTTCTTTTTTCTTTTTTTTTTTTAAAGATTGGAGTGGAGGGGTTAACAGAGGTTATGTTAGTTTAAAAAATTATGGTTAACCTTACAAGCTGGGTTGCCTTAGGTCACAGTGATACAATTCCCCTCCCTTCTCCTGTGCAGCGGTGGTTCACAGAAATTCCTCTAACGTGGGGAAGGACGGAGCCTGCCAAGGCTATGAGCAATACAGAACAGACTTACCTGGTTTTATGCACTGCTTATCTAATTATTTTAAAAAGAAACGGCCAAGTTGGAACAACTGCCTTTTTCTTTGAGGAGGAACATTTTCCCCTTTTCCTTTTTTCCCCATGTCCCCCTTCTTCCCTTCCTCCCTCCCTTTGTTTTTTTTTTCCCCTCCGTTGCTTGGCTTGGCATTTGAAACAGGGTCTCGATATCTGACACCTCTTGAAAGTGTAGTTTGGCAAACAGGAATCAAGTTCGACTCCAAAAGGGCCCTGCACAGGGCTTGCTGTGAAAACACCTGGGTGTCTCCTGCGCCTATAAGAACCAATCCTGCTTCTGTAGAAATACCAGCCGCTCTCTCCCTTCCCCCAGCCCCTGCTCTCCCTTCAAAATAAATAATAAAAAAATGTTAAAATGCTGGCACTGTTTTTTGTGAAAAAACAGGTGGTTCGAGGGCACTGAGGAAGGGGATGAAGGCATCTCAATGACAGCGTGCAAAAGTCCTGCACAGAAAGGATTTTGATCGCAGCACGTACATCTGCGACTCATTTTCCCAAGCTCAGGACAAATTAAGAATCTTCCAGCAATTAGGGTAGAAAGCTTCAAAGTGCAATCAGCAGTCCTTAGAAGAATATGTGCTTGGGCTTTGAGGGAGGCTAATCCTGCTGCCTGCACTGGGTTCCTCTCTGCAGTGTGCATTTTCCAAGGCCAAAATTTTGGCCTGCTTCTCAGTCACACCATATAAAATAACAAACACGCAGTCTAAGGAAAACAATTTTTAAGACACAGTGGAACCCACTTTAATGAAGAAAACTGTTAAATGCATAAAACCCCCATGTGCCAATGGATAAATGTGCTGGAAGTGTGAACTGTTAAACCAACAAAATTGTTAACACATCATACTGCTGGGCAAAAAAATAAAATAAAAAAAATAGAAAAAGGGAGTGAAACGGTTTTTTAACATGCAACCCACTTTGCCTTTATTGTTCAC
>NW_009939484.1:99551-151607 GCF_000696875.1 Nestor notabilis | reverse complement strand
TGCTGACATAAAGTTTCCTGATTTGTCCCCTGGGCCCAGAAATATGGCAAAAGCGGGAACATTAATTGTATTTGCCCCCTTTAAACTGCCCTCCCTGCTTTTAGCTCACAGTGGCCAAGAATAGCTTCATGGAATGGGGAGAGTTTGCCCTTTTTTATTCAGGGTGATGAGTGAACAAGTTCATGTGGATTTTTTTTTTAACTGGTATAGAACTTTATTCCTGAACGTCTATTTTTTTGTATCTGTGGGGAAAGTTAGGATTAGTTTTGTGTTTGCTGTTCCTTAAAATTCTTAAGTTCCTCCATATTCCTGGTTTTCCTTGGGGTTGATGCTGAAATGAGGTTTTTCCTCTGGCCTTGCTGCTCCCTCTGAAGATGTGGAGCTCTCTCTAAGTAAAAAAGTCTGATCTCGGGAGACCCCTGAAGGCAACCATTTTGATAAGTGTCCAATCCTGTGGCCGTGCTGGTGTGGTGGTACCTGGATCCCCGCCTCACTCTGAAACACGAGAAACTAAAAATCAGTGCACTGAATTTATCTATCTGACTCCTAAATTGCATGCTGTTCACAGATTTCGTTTCCACAGGTGGTCAAAATGGAATAGCTCAATGTTTCTTGGTTTTATATTTCCTTTAATGAGAAAACAAGATAAAAAAAAGTGTAGCAAATGTGAATGAAACTTAGAGACTTGATAAAAATACTCTTAAGGAAAAAATAGCTTAAAATATCTCCAATTTATAACATTTCTCTTAAAATTGTAGGATCTGCATGGATATCTGTTCGGATAAGGTCTGTGCTGCTGTTTGCCTGTCCTAGGGGCCTTTTAGGTGCTGCTCTATGAACAAGGGTATGAAAGTGCATTTATGATTACTAAATTCCAACTGTGAACTGTGACAATGAGGAATTTATTTCTGTGGTTCAGAATGTTCTCATTTTCTTCATTTTTCTGTGTCCCTTGCAAAATAACATGAGGTCGTGCCTGGCTTAAGATGGCTCCTCTTTTTCTTGGCACTTGTTGATTTTGCTTCTTAGACTGATGTTTGCAAAGAAATTCCAGTCCCTGAAGGCCACTAAATATGTACTGCATTGCAGAGTCTCCACAAGCAGGTTTGCACCTCCAATGTGCTTGGATCTCCTGCTTATAAGGTGGCTCAGTGGCTCTGTCATGTACTTGAGACCACTTTACACACCAGATGACAAACTTAAATCAGAGCCAAGTTTTGTATAGTTAAGCAAAAGATTTAAATTCTTGGTTACAAAAAAGGAAGCAAAGCTGCAACAGAATATTATAAGCTTTAAAATCTGACACTGGCCTTTTCACTGTTATGCACTTAGGGAATCCCGGGGGCCCTTTCTCATTAGCCCTGCTGCCCCTTACCTGGAAGATCTGTGGGTGCTCATGGGAGCTCTCTTTCTGCAAAGAAACCATGAGAATATCCTGCTCCCTCTTCCAGGCTGGCTGCAATGTCTCTCGTCTAACAGCAGCAGCAACCTAAAAGTTGTCTAGTCTTGTTCCTTGCTCCAGCTCCCCTCTGTCAGTGGAGGGAGATGGAGGGCTACTCATTCCCATCCTGAAGGATGAATTCTACATTTGCCATTGATTTATGAACTTCTTCAAGGCTTGAACACAGCATATGCCTTCCTACCATGGAAATGTTATCTGTGTTACACTTAACTACTAGCCAACCTGGGGTATACTGGTGCACTTCCACAGAGACCACCCACAACTGTTGTTTATAGTGTTAGGCTGGGGAGAGCTTTAATTCTTTTCTTTTACCATTCATAAGGTCTTGGGCTACCATGGGGACTTCAAAGCAGTAACTGTGTGATCCACTGAGGTCCTCTTGCTACTGCATGAGTCAAAGTCCTCTTTGTACAAGATGGGGGTAATCACAGAAATTCTGGGATAGAAAGAGCATCAAACTATTCTCCTGCTTTGTGGCAGGGCCAGGAAATCTGGTTTATTCCTGACAGATGTCTGTATAATCTGTTCTTAAAGCCCTCCAAAGCCTCCCATAGTAAATCACTTTGAGATCTAAAGGTGAAAAATGCTATGTAAGACCTGAATATTGTTATTATTATTAACAGTGTTGTTGTTCGGAGGACAGCTTAGCAGCACAGTCCCAGATGGCACTTTAAAAAAGAGCCCAGAAGGAATGAGTTATATTGAGTTGCGCCAATCCTGGTGGAACTGCTGAGCCAGCACTGCTGGTGCTCCTGCCTGCTGCTGGATTAGTCTGAAATTAAACTCCACAGTCTGCATGTGCTCACACAGAGGCCAAGAACTGCCAATGGTTACCATATTACAGGGCTGGATTGCTCTACTAAAGCCACTGGTGACATTCCTGAGTGATTCCCATTGTGAAGAGAACTGGATATTGTTTACTTGGTCCTTTTTGCAGGTGCCACATGCAGCGTGTACATAATAGCATGTGCTTCTCCCTTCAGAAACTCGGTTCATGATGCTCATTTGAACTGGCTATTTAACTAGGAGAGCCGGTAATAGTGTATTTTGTGTATATCCATGTATATCCACAGTATACGTGGATGCTGATCCTGCACTCCCACTGATGCTGGCTCCAATAAGTGGTCCTGAGATAAAATTTCCCCCCATCTACTGACCAGACTGACCCTCTGTTCATTTAGTTTCCAACATCCTCCAGAAAATCATATGTATATTCAAGTATAGGTCTATCATTAGAAATACCCTTGCCAAGGAATGAGCTATTGTCCCCTACATCTTTGCTTCTACCTACTAGATACCCCAATTAACCACTTACTTTCCCTCTTCCCCCACTGCCTTTGGTGCTACCCTAACCATACCCAGCTCTGTCTCATGAAATGAATGAAAGAATTCTCGGAGGCTGAGGGAGACCAGCGTTTGGACTAAGGGTCCCAGCCTTTGCACTCAGAGCTTGAGCATTTTCAGTAGAAGACACTTAAATAATCTTGGAGAAGACTCTTTCCTAGCTAGTAAAGCTAACACTGCCAAGACAGAGGTTCAAGCATAAAGAATCAGGGACAGTCCCTTCCATCTGTAGGTGATATTTAACACCTCCTGAAGTTTGCACAAGCCAGAGACTGTTCCTGATACTCAGTTTGGATGTGGCTGTCCTGTTTAAAAGACTAAAAAAGGTGAGTAGTATGGATGTGCCTAGGCAGTGCCCTTTGGACTCCAAACTAGCAAACAGATACATTTAGCGTTTGGGTCTCTGGTTATACAGTAAACAAAAGAGTGTACATATCAGAACAGTTTAACAGAAGAATTCTATGCATTCATATTCCTCTTACCATATTACCTAGATAGATTTTTACCAAATCTATCTGATCAAGTTCATGAAAAAATCTGTAAGACTTTCCTTGAAAAAAAATAGGCTGCTTTGCCTAAATTTAACTTTGTCAACAACTGCTTGCACAAAGCTAGTCAATTACCCAGATCTGCAGACCCAAGGCAGGACTGCAGCCAAAGCACAACTATGCACTGAAAGTGTCACTCGTCTGTTTCACTTTAGTTGTCATATCCTTGTCATGGGAATCAGAGATCACATTTGTGTATCCTTGTGAATAAACTCCATCTGGCTCTGCTTCTTGCATTTCTGCAGAACAACATGGTAGCTTGTCTCTTGGTCTGTGCCTGAGACTACAGCAGCAAAGAAGCTGCAGTATTTTAGTCTGGGACTGACAAGGCATTTGTCACACCTGGGAGAGAGGATCCTTGCTCTGCCTGCACATTTATGTCAGTAGACAGAAAATCTCCCAGGTGTTTATCCTGTACATCATCGCTAGCCAAACACCAGATTACACTCCTATGCTCAGGCTCCCATACCTGTTGTGGGTCTCTGCAATATTAGAATGTTGCCTGGCTTTCAGTATTCTTGCATTTACAGTACAGGAACTGGTTTAGAAAACACACATGTATATAAAAACTGTCATTATGTGACAGAATCCTCTACAGTAATGACCGAGAATCTGTTGCCTTCACATTTCTATAGGTGAAATCTTAGGTTTGTTAGACCTGGCATGACTACTCTCCAGGCATCTAGTTAGTATTCTTTCTTTAGCTGGGGCTTGTTGTACCTTAGTAACCAGCCTTCGAAGAGGAAAAAATTTGGAGCTTAATTCCTCCCTGGCTTAAACCTTTGTATTTTTTTGGCTGTAGATTTATGTTCCAAGAACTTGGATTTACATAAAGACGTATCTATTTGCACATAATTTGTAAGAGTTCCTTTTAGCCTATAATTGTGCTAAGTATGGTTGTGGAGGCCACAGCATACCTAAAGTATTGCCGAATGGATTTTTAAGAGTAATTTTTTTTTTTCAAAAGTGTGCTAAAATAGAAAGATCAGAGGAAAAAAGAAAAAGAGAGACGAAAGATGGCCTTGTGGTTAAAATCCTGGCCTGCAATTCAAGAAATCTGGGTTCAATTTCCAGCTCTGCCACTTACTTCCTGTGTGACCTTGGGCAAGTTGGATAATCTCAGTGTGCCTCAGCTCATGGGCATACTAATAATATTGCCTTTGTCTTTTGTGCTGCCTAGAGCATGAATGCACCACGTGTTTGTTTGCACAGTACTTAGCACAACTGGGACCTGCTCTCAGCACAGCCTTCTTGCTCTAATGTAATGGTAACAATAATAGCAATAATGTTTTCCCTCAATATTATGTGTTGAAAGAACAGAGCGGGTGGTATAAAGGGGCTTCTTTTAGAGTCTTTGGTGGGTGCAACCAAAAAGAAAGAGCTTCCTTTCTTCTTCCATGGGAGCCCTTTGGTGACAATGTCATGAGCAGCTCTGCCGAACCTGAGAACCCAGCAGAGGTTGCTGGATATTAGTGATGTCTTCTAGCGCCTCATTGCAGGGGGTAAGAGGTTGTAAGAGACAAGTGTAGTCTACAAAATCCTGCCAAATAATATGGATCTGTGTGCTGTTAGGTCGTCTATGACTTCAGCCCTATCTTGCTGAGCATCGTTATTCTCCTTCTCTCTACCCAAGAAAGTCTCACTAATGTGAGCTCAAAATAAAACAGTCTGCTTTACTTCCCAGAGTAAACAGGTTGAAAACACTGGGGCTAAATACGGCTGTTAGTGTGGAGTACCTTATCCAGATGTGACTGGTTAAGCTTTGTGTTGCCAAATTATGAGATTAGTGTTGTGGATTTAGATCACTGGCTGATTAGTCTAAGAATAACTTCAGTGTCTGAGCTCTGTCTTGGTTACCTGCATTTTTGGAATAAGTGTAAGGGATCTGGAAATAACCTTAAAATAACAAATAAAACCTTACTTAAAGAAAACATGTGCTGTGTGTCCTGACAATCTGTCATCTGTCTAGCCTGTGTCATTAGGAAAATCACTTTTCTTGTGCAAGAGAGGAAGGCGACTAGTCAAAGTTTCTATGTAAAGAAAAGGCACTGAACAAAATTGAGTAGCTCCTGTGAGCTACTGTGCACATACACTGCTACAAAATGAGGCCAAGATTGTGAAAAAGGATCAGTGGCTTAGGATGTTTAGCTTGCAGCAGCTTGAAGATAGATCTGATTTTTAGGGATTGGATGTTCAGCACCATATGAAAAGCAGGGCAAGGTGGACAATCAAAATGATATGTTTGAGACACAAAGGCCTGATGGATGACTTTAGCAAAATGACTTTTCATTGTTGACACATTGTTACATACATTCAACCTCCATTTTCCATCCTACTGCTGTGGATGAATGAAAGCTGACTTTGATCTGCTCGTTGTCTTTCCAAAGTCTGTTTAAAGGGTACCTGTCATTTAGGGAGGCCTGGGAAAGCTGGACAGTTTGACCTGGGCACCAGCTTTAAGAAATTATTGCATTAGGGACTTGTTAGTCTGCAGCACAAAGTCTGCAGAGAAAAATGTGAGAGGCTTTGTGCAGCTCTTGCCCTGCAAACATGGAGTTTCTTTGCAGCCCAACTGTTCCTGGGGCCAGTGGAGGGCTCCACTTGAGCTTCCACAAAGGTACGTTATTTTATGTGGACAGGGTACTGTTCATCACATCTGTCTAAGCATCTTTCAGGATTTCTTACATAGTGTTTCCTTCCCCTTCAAAATATCTTCCCAGGATTTTTCAGATATTCAGGCAAAATATTTTGGCCTCAATTAAAAGCTTTGAAAATGTTTTTGGTTTATATATAACCTGGAACATCTTATCAAAGTAGGTATTTAAAAGGGGAATCCCCATATTTCTGAACAAAAATCTAAATTTCAACCAAAAATTTCTACCAATAAAAGTTCCCAGTACTTTAGGGATCAGCAATACAGCATAATTTTACAAGATCAGACTTTCAGGGTTATAGCATAATTCCAAAGCCATGTATCTTCTAGTTAGCACACAGATATAAAGTCAAAATAATTTATAGCAAAATAGCTTTACAGTGGACTATACTATGGGATATATACATCTCCGTGTTGCTGTATGAAAAAAGAAGGTACTTGCCTATATGAAATAAAAAGGAACAGACTTTGACAATGCATAAAAACTCCTTTTTCCTCCTTCCAGTCTTGTTTTCTTTTAACAGTCTTGGGGCACGGGGTAGAGGAGGGGGAAATACTAGACACAAAGTAAAACTCAAAACTTTCTAGAGACTTATGTTGTCTTTTAGGTTTCCAGTGTCTTGTTAAATCTCAAAATTAAGAATGAAATATTTGGCTACTCTTTCACTGCTCTTTCAAGGAAATTACTTTTAGGATTATTCGCATATGTAATTTTTACTAATTGCCATGTCCAAATTTTTTGCAAACTCATTAAACTTTAGTCCTTTCACAGGTATGGAAAAAATATCATACTCAGGAATTCTTCTTAATAACATTAACTTTGTAACTCATGCAGTTTTGGGATTTAGAAAGTTTCTTCACCTGAGGTTTTTGTTTGTTATTCCAAATTTACTGCCAGAAACTTGACACTTACTCTAGAAACATTTGTCCAAGATGGGTTCCAGAGATTAAAGACTGGGTTTACTTGAGTAGAGTGAATTGAAGACTATGAACTACTTTCTCTGTTAGAATCCTTATTTGCAAGTTCAGTTTATGTTCATATGCTTGATTTACAGCAGAAGTAATAAAAAAAAAAAAGAAACTGTTCATTAAGTAATATAGAAAGAAGTATGGTATTGAAGTTGAAAATTTATGTAATCTTTATTTCTGAGCTAACAGACACAAGTTTAAACTACATTACAGTCTTGACAACTCTAAAAGTGTATCATAATAATATGAGAATGTTGTGAAATCCAGATCAGTCCTTTGGTCCAGATAATTGTGGCCTTTAATCAGGGTGAAGGGAAAGCTAGCAGCAGTGTTGGGGTATAAGAACCACACTAAGGCATTTTGGAGAGATAATTTTCTTATTTCATGTTAGCTGGCTACAAAGCAGACTTGTAGAGCTTGAGTTAGCAACGCATAGGGAAAATCAGTAGCAATGGAAGTGCATTTTTAAGACATGACTCCTCCAAACTGTGTTAGATGCCCACTTTCAGGTGAGAATCACATGCTAAAGCCATGTCCTTTGGCCAAGCAGAACAAGGGTCGCTAAAATGGTTGAAAATCTTCCTTTCAGAAAGTGACAAATTTCTGTTACTTATGTTGACGTGATTCTTCATATAGCAAACGTGAAGTGATAGAAATCAAGAATACAAAGGAGAGATGCGATGTACATAGATATGTCTGGGTACAGCTCTTTGTATGTGTGATTATGTTTGCCCGTTCATACATAGATATGCTGAAATTAAAAAGAAAGAGGTATGAAATGACAGAAGTCAAATGCTTCTTGATTGACCTGATGTATTTAGAGGGGAGAAGAGAAAATGGCAGTGCAGAGAAGGGGTTTCGTCCCTATGGAAACTTTGACATTTGATCTCAGTAAGGAGGTGCTCTGATGGCACAGTCGCCCTCGTTCCCGTGTCTGCCTAAATCCCACTTCTGCCTCCAACTTGCTGGATGATGTGATTTTAGAAGCAGTGGGTTTAAAAACGGCACTGTTTTCTGTGCCTTGTCTGGACCATCATATTGGGTCCAGATTGGGTCAAGATTGAATCACCCTGAACAAGCCATCATTATGTTAATCCTATTTTGGTTTCACTTCACTTACAGATACCACCCCCAGCACATAATGATCCTTTGTGTCCTCTGCCGATGCTGCTCATGTTGGCAGGCTTGAGATCAGCTCCAAAAGCTGTAGGCACTCAGTCAATTATCATTATTGCTATAAAAAAAATAATAATTCTCCCAGAGCAAGAGTGTTTCTCCAGCTTGCTTTCAAACAGCAGCTCAAAATCCTCTCCAGCCCCAAAGTAAGAAAGAGTTATGTCTGGAATATTTCACTCCTGCTTTGAGAGAACAACTCTGTGTATTCCTCAGTGTGTGAGCACTGGATGAATGGCAACAGCAGTTCAAACTGTTTATTCCTTTCTTAGCAATAATGTTTAGGTTCATGAAAGCCTTCCAAGATATATAGAATTCCTCATGCTGAGTAAGGGCTCCTTCACTTATTGCTTCTGCTACACACTATGGACCATTCTTATTATACCTCCCTCCCCATTCATACCACTATAGTTAGGGGACTCTCAATGTTGTCATTATAAGTCCCTTATTTTTCAGGGTGTATAATTCAGCTGTAAAAAATTTGCCCTGGGCTGAAACTTGGCACATGAAGGCCAGAGAGAGGATTTTTGCATTGGTTATTTTTTTAAAGCAAGTTTTTAAAATAAAATAAAATAAAATAAAATAAAATAAAATAAAATCCGTTCAGCCATATTATGTTGTAAAAAGTGCAGGAAAAAATAGAAGTTAGTGGTTTCAGATGCTTTTTTCAGACCTCTCCTGTGTAACTCAAAGCCAGCTTTGTTTTTTAAACTGAAATTTTCCAGGCTATTAGTCCATAATGTGAACTTGTGCCTTTCAGGTTTCTCTTTAAACACGGGCACACACAAAAAGAAGAGCTGAGTTATTTCAATTAGGAACAGGGGCTGCTGTAACTTATTTTACGTGCACTTTTTCACAAGGATTTTTTTTTTGTCCCCTTCTGGAAGGCACATGGGTGCACACCACCTGAATAAGCGCTGGGGTCAGCCCCTCTGCCCCTGCCTGCTGGTGTCTGCGTCTCTTTGGTGTGGGTCTCCTGGATCTCCAGAGAGAGCTGAACGGGATCCTGCTCCATTAGTGAATCCACCGCCTTCCCAACACTGAACAAATGTTAAGGCAAGACTGAGCTTCCCACTGGGTGGTTTCCTCAGGGCTCAAGCAGGTCTAAAAATTAGTCTGAAGAAGTGAATGCATTTGGATTTAACTTTCAGGTCTCTGGGATCCCAGTGCATTATCTTGGCCACAGATTCATCATCTTGTTCCTGAGGTGGATTGGAAGATACTTCATTTAAATTCTGGTTGGCAAAGCCCATGAACATGACAGTTTTAAGCCTGCTGACTCTTGAGAAAACCGTGGCCTGGAGTTCAGATCCTGTATTAAATCACAAGTTAAAATGCACTGGGTGGCCGGTGCCTGCTCCCTAGTTTGTTAACAGTTACAAAACCACAGCATGGCAGACTGTCTTTACAACATGGCTAAGGCTGGTTTCGCAATGGAGGAGGGCTCTGCAGAGGCAGAACTGTCTGCAAACAACTCATGCCTGTACAGGACCAACTTACAAAGTGTTTTTAAATGTTTGGTTTCCCTAGCAGTTTTATTCTCAAGGAAAAACACATCTCTAAGACATAGAAGACCTGGTCTTTCATTTCATTAAAAGCAAAACAAACAAGAGTTTTCTCTGTCCAGTTCTAAAAATGATGTGCATTTCTCAAGGAAGAACTTTGGTTTCTTAATTTTGATATTATTTTAACCGTAACATTTTATTTCAATAACAAACCCCAGGCTTCCATACTTTTAGAATAATTATTATTAGTGAAAGTATTTTGTAGAAGATCTGTATGAAAAAAAAATAATCAAAATAAAGTAATATGGATCCTATACTCAAAGATAAGGGTATGAAACTGTACATCACTACCTCTCGAAGTGACTCCACCAGATCTTCCTTTCAGTGGAAAAGTTTAAGTTGGTGGGTGAATGAGGGGATGCTTATCATGGTGAGCAGCCTGAAGTATTGTAAGGAGCAGGTGAAATGGCAGACACCAAGAAAGAGTCTATAAAGCCTGGCCACAAAAATATTCGTGCCCCTATCCTGCGCATCTTCTGCTGGCTGCTGCTGCAGCTTTAGAAAAAGACCTACCAGTGGCGTGAGGCATGAAGGGCTGGTGTCTCATATACACAGTCATTATTGAGACATTGTCTTAGCAAATGTCTATTTAAATGAGGGACCACTATTGCCTTTCCTGACTCCAGCAGACTGTTTATTCAGCATTAGGATATCCTTCAAGCCCAGTGCTTTCTCTTCAAAGAGGACCATTCTCTCTACTAGTTCAGTAGCTCTGAGATCAGGATGCAAGCTGAGTCATCACTTTTTTTTTCACAGCTGGAGAAACCTGGGTGACTTGCCCAGAATTAGAAAAAGAGCAAATGGAAGTGGTTGGGAGAGAACGTATCTTTTATTTGTGTGTGCGTGTGTATCTAGAGCATGTGGGAAGGAATTGCTTTTAGTTGCCTTTCAACATGTTGTGATCCCCTAGCCAGGTCCTCATGGCTCCCATCAAAGACCACAGCTCCGTATGTTACCACAGATTTTGGGTTTCCAAGCCAGACGTGACTGTGAAATTCCATGGGGTAGAAAGCAGTTATCCCTAACCCTCAACTCACCTGGTGGCATGGTCTGCCTGAGAGGTTTTCTGTTCACCCTGGGTGGCCACAGGATGACAAACCTGGACACATCAGTGTCATGATTTTTCAGGGTGGAATTTTGACATTCCTGGAGTTCAGATTTGCTCATTTATATTTCTTTTAGCCAATTAACACTGGCTCCAGACAGGGTTTGATTTGGTTTTCTTTTTTTCTTCTTTTTTCCTTTTTTTTTTTGGGGGGGGGGGTTCTTTTTTCTGTTTAATTCAATGCTCCTACTGGGGACTTGTAGGCAGAGAATACCACACACACACAGGCACAGGCTCCTCCTCATGCCCCATGTTGCAGCCACCATTCCTGCAGACAAGGAAGCCAAAATGAAGCTGCCTAGAAAGCCTGTCATCACGGCTTGCTAACCAGCTGGAAACCGTCCTGCCAAGCAAGGGGAAGAGCCACCTCTGGAAGAGTGGGAGCCCAGCCCCAGCCCCAGCCCATCCTTGCAGGCGAAGCGAAGCCTGCGGGGAGGACCTGGAGGCTGATTTTGGTGTGTGACAGCACTCAGAACCCAAGCCATAACAGCAGCACTTTGAAAACAGAAAAGAAACCAAAGTGTCTAATATTGCGTCAAGCCAACATCTATAAATCAACGTCTGTGAATTTATAAACTGTTCATAAATTTAAGTGCTTTTTGGAGAGCTGTTTGTTATTATGTCACGGCTGGGAAGGGGGATGAGGGAAAGTACTTATATTCACTCACTGTCTCCTGCTCTGGACTTGCTCGTACATTGTTCGAGTGGGGAGAAAGAGCAGAAGTTATCTGGGCTAGGGAAGGCATTAGGGGGATGCTGCTGTTGTGCCCCAGAAGCATTTGGTGCAAGACAATCAGGAAGGATGAACCTGATTGAAACCACATTTGTACCTTCCAAATTCCTCATCTGTCCTATGGCTGTTTAGTCCTCCACCAGCTACCACAACTTTAAAACAGCCAGAGAGACTTGTGGCAGGAGGCCCTAAGCTGCTACCTCCCTCTTCCCCCTCGGTGTCTCCGGGAGGGAGCAGAGGCACAAAATCATCTCAGCAGCTCTGTAGCCCTTTTTCCCCCATGCTCTGAGTCGTGGTGACGGTCCCTGATGACTCTTCCTGCAGCACACCTCACTCAAAAGCACGTTGTAAAGCAGCATGATCAAGGGGGAAGGAGGTGTCACTACTGTCAATGGGAACTGGTAAATGGCTTTGAGGGGGAAAAAGAATCCTCTGCAATCTTGCTCCATCCCTGGCTGAAATTTTTTCTGAGGTTTGACTGTATTTGCATAACTTTTCCTCCCACCTCTATTCATTTTTGTTCCTTTCACCACCTGCTGTTTCTACAGCCAGGATAAGGTACAAAAGTGTCCTGAAAGGAGTTGTCCCAGCCTGGCGGGAAGCAGGAAGTATTGGAAGGCCTAAGAGGGTGTGAAAAGTTTTGGAGGTTACATTCACAAAACAAGACATTGTTCTGGTACGGTGCTGCTCATTCAAGTGCCTCAACACTTTGCACGCATGAATGAGTTAAGCCTTATAAAGCACCTGTAGGGAAATGGTATCCTCCATTTTATAGGTGATGAAATGGAAGTACCGAACGAGCTGAGGCCAGATTTCAAACCTGAATGCCTCCAGTTAAGCTTCTAAATCCAAACCAAGGCACTGAAATAAGCGTTCACAATCTATCAAGTCATGCTGATATGAAGGGAATGGTTATGTGTTTAGTCAAACCCATTTTTGCTGAACAACCTATTTCTGAAAACTTTGGCCTGGACTTTTCCACCAGAGCCATGCAATCAGTGGAGACAAGCACTGGACATGGAGCACTTGGATGCCAATATACAAATGTGCGTTTGAATTCTCCGAATCATGCAAGCCTCTTTAGTGAAATAAAAATCCTCTTGGAAGCCTGCCTTGCTTCTGAACGGCATAAAATACCCTGAGAAGAACCATCTTCCTGGAAGCCCACAGCTCGAGGATAGGCAGAGTAGACATCAGTGTATTTTCTGAAGACCAGGGGAAAGTTAATCAAAACATTCTCAGAGCTCTAAAAAATGGGTTTGGCACTGCTTAAGTAGCCCTTGGCAAAGATTTGAGGTTAGTTATCTGCTTCACTTGAACATGACTTGAGCCGAAGCTCCTCATTTCTGTGTTACATGTCCTGAGCTGACCTCCACTATTTCTGAGATACTCCAAAGCATAACAACTTTTCCTGCCCCTGCATGTTGCAGGAATAACTTGTCGTGGCCTGTTTGCCAGTATTTACAGTGTGTCTTTATGTTATAATGATCGTGTGATCTGGTAAATTTAGTTCTTTCATTTCTGTAGTACATGTCAGCCTCTCTCAGAAGATGAACTGTCTCCGTATGAAGGGACTAATCCAACATTTCAAGGAATTAAACATTTCACTATTGTCATATTTATGGGGACTCTCTTAGCTCTTTTGTGAGGCTGCCAGGCAAGATTGTACTTAATGAATTTTAAATGTGTGGATTGGACACCCTATACAAACATGCTGCTTGCAGGCCCAGGTAGATGTTACTCCCTCGGCAGTATATTACACTTGTGGTTTGGGTTTCAAGGTTTTAAACCAAGTCTACTCCCCATAGGAAGCACCACAAGGACCAGCTCTGATCATTTGGGACAGAAAAAAATTGAAGGATAGAAGTGCCCTCCAAAGAGCCTATGCTCTATTTCTAAAGAGGATTGTGAGAGTCTAGAGACAGGACATTGTAGGGAAGAGGTATCTCATGAAATACAACCTGTGTCCATCTGCCTGTAATATTCTCAATGCTGAGCCAGTGATCCATTATATATATATGTATCAGCACTTGCACCCTGCATTGGATCACAATTCCCATCCCTGTTGCAATGCCATTCATTTTATTGCACTCCTGAGCTATCCAGACACTTTTCTTTGGGCAATAGCAGAGATTACTCACACAGAAATAATCTTTTTCACTTTCAGAAGCAATTAGACTTAAAAAGGAGATGACCCGGAGTGTAGAGAGATTGTTCTTAGAGCCTGTCTTTGAAAAGCTGTGATAGGGAAGAGAGCAGCTAAGGAATCCGTACACCCATATACACTCAGAGGTCTTTGATGAAATTATATTGATGGAGACCTACACAGTGTTCTGTCTTGCCAACATTAAATGGAGTCCAGATGAGATGAGTAGGGTGGTTTACTCAACTTGGAGCACACTGCCTTCAGACCGGGGCAGATGTGAATGCTTTACCGGAGTTGTATCTTTCCTTAACTAGGAAGATGCAAAACACTGTTCTCATTTAAACTAAAAAAAAAAAAAAAAAAAAAAGTAAAAGGGGGAAATTCTGGCACAGTTATCTGACTTATAGTGCTTTGGAGACTCTGGGGACATATCTCCATATGTTTCAAAATGCAGAAGCAAAACACTGCTTGCACATCATCTAAAGAAAGGCAGCCTGGCAGCAGAGGAAAGACAGTGCTGCAACCCTGACGGCGGGGATTAGGCCTTCCTGATAGACTCAGAATAGGCTTTGCTGCTGACTTAACTAGTAACACATGACAGAGCATGAATTTTCATGGGATAGCTGCACAGAAAATGAGTAGGAAGTGGCTCAGAGCGAAGTCAGGGAGACAGCTATTTGCAGCGATTGCCTTCTGACAGCATTGTCTGGTGAATCCAGCCAAAGGACTTGAGTGAAAAAAAGTGTCAAAGTGCTGGCTCCAAAGTGCAGTTCTGTGCAGTCCCATTTGTTAGGCACACTTGGTCCAAGCTTCTGCTGGAATAAAAGGTGAGTCAAAGGAAAATGGTGTCCAGAAGTTCAGAGCAACCCAGACAGCCCTAACCACATGACAGGCCCAGAGGGAAGTTTTAAACCACCCACACAACAGCTTGCACAGCTTGCCAAAAAGTCAGATCCTTCGGCTGGGGGAAAAATAGCTTGCATCTGGATTCTGTGTTTGAAGCCCATGGTAAAGGAAGAAGAGAATGAGGAGGAGGAGTGGGAAATGTGTTCTGCACAGGCCAGATTGCAGTTTGATTTGAAGCATGAAAGGAAGGAGTTTATTATTCTGATAGTAATAAGTAATTTCTCCCTATAAGCATAGTACAATCTTCTATGAGTGGCAGATTAGCCGAGAACAGAATTAGGGACATTTCTACCATTTCAGTCCAGCCTGCCTTTGTTTATTTTAAAAATAAAACACAGCTCAATGTTTATTTGAATGGGTAGAGAATAGAAAGAGAAGTTCATCAGCTCCTAATCATGTGGGCTAAAAGTGAATTGTTGGCAGATGAAGCCACCATAAAGGGCTTGACTGTGAAACAAGCTAGTGTACTTAGGTTGATGGTCAGGTATCTATGTTTTGGAAAGGCAAAGCTGATCAAATAGTAAGGTATTGACTTTTGAATCAGAGGACCAAAATGATGCTCATGTTTGTGGGACTGAAACATGTATAATCAAGAGTAAAACATGACCCTCAATCTTGTTTTTTTCTACGTGGTGGCAGTTGAGAGACAGTGATGCTTGTCTTTGAAAATTCTTGAGGACGAGGTATCCACATTGCTTCCTTTAGCTGTAGTTTGGCCACAGGGGCTAAATCTGGAGTAGAAAAACAAATGGTATCAAGCCTTGGCCTGAGCACTGCAACTTGATTGTTTGTGCCATTAAATTGTTGCTATTGTCTCTGGCAAACTTTTGGCCCAGACCAAAAGTGCTGTCAGCAGTTTACAGCCATGATTAGGGAGCTAGCCCAGGCCGGGGACTGCTCCACATAGCATTGTGGATATGGTCAGTGTCTGGGACACTTAGGCAGTTGAGACTTGCAGCAAAGGTACAGCCACTCTGTCCCAGTAGGTCTCAAGGGTGCATACTGGGCCCTCCCACTGTTCAGTTATTAGAACTGATGTAGCCAAAATGTCCATAGAGTGGTTAGAAAGAGGAAGCCTTGGGTTATTTGCTGGCAGGTTGAGCTGTCGGATGCCTGAGGTTGTTGCTTTTAGGTCTGGAGGACATGAAGGGAGGGCTTAGGGCTGTGCTCACATGGGGAGCTGCAGCGGGAGCTGCAGCAGGAGCTCTATCCTGAAAACTGGCCTATGTTGCTTTTTGTGCATTGGTGACACAGCACGTAAGCTGACACACATGTAGACTTGGCATAGCCAAGAGCCTGTGGGGATGCAAGGCAAAATGTCATTTTTCACTCCTTTCTTGGTACCTGTCCCATGCTCACATAAGACAAAACAGACACAGGACTTTGGGCACCAGATGACAGTGCTGCAGGAGGAAGATGCATGGTGGAGCAGAGGATGAAGCGTTCTGCCTAAGGCTTCGTCATCAGCTCCCTCTGACCTCAGGCAAATTAGTTAACCTCACTGCTTCCATTTCCCTTGCTGCCACATGGGGATAATAATACCATCACAGGATGGTTGTGAGCATTAATTAGCATATGTAGAGCACGTTGAAGATGAAAAGCTTTTAATGACTGCTGAGGATTATTAAAGCTGTTCACGTTCAGTAAATGTTATTAAAGAGAAACCAAATCTAAATGCTCTGCACTGAACCTCATCAGATCCCAGGGCTTGAATACTGGTAGAAGGATGCCTATACGAAACTCTGTAATTCCTCAGTAAGTTGCCCATGGGCTGAATTTATCACTGGAAACCACAATCCTGAGAGCTAGCTGGAAGAACCAAGTGTCATCTGCTGTGACTCACTCCACCTTCCCAAAGGGGAAAAAGGCAGTGGCTTGGTTGTAGTTGGGTTCACTTTTGATCTGAGTGGTACATGATTTCTAACACTCCTAAGCTAATTGAATAGATCGGGGATTATATGGGAGTTGTTTGAAGTAGGAGCATCTGCTCCTTTTGGAGACAACCAAGATGCACTCAGATGCTACCCAACTGAGGTGTAGGAACTGGTTCCGGGTTGTGTGTATAAGGATGGTGTACTGTAGGCAAGTTTCTTGGAGTTGTCTATCATGAGTGGAAGCCTGTGAGAGGCCAAGAAAAAGTCAGGCAGAGGGATTTCATATAAATATGTGGTAAAATACTGAAACACAGACAAACATATGTTAATCGAATGGGCAAGAAGAAAAAAAAGTAATCATTTCAATCTTCCTGTGCTTGCCTTTACAGATGAAATGGAATATCTGAAAAGCTGTCTTTTGCTTTTGATCACTTGCTTTTGCTTGGAAATACTGCTGTGCAAGAGGAGTGATGCTTGCGTTGTAAGGGCTGGTATTGGAGAATGCGCAGGTCTGAGTGCTGTGGATTTGCAGTGTGATTACAATGCATAGCTCACCTCTGCCTCAGTTTCCTCCTCTGCCTAATGAATTTACAACAGCTTGCACTGCCCTTGACTTTATGGTGTGTCCAAGAGCTTCCATGCGGCTTGTGGGTGATGCCAAGAATAGTTTCTCTCTTCTACATGCTTAATTACTAAGGACAAGATGTTGACATCCTATAGTGACTCAAGGTAGCAGCAGGATTTAATTCCACTAAGACTTTAGCCAGCAGCTTTCCTCACAGGTTGTCACTGGGAAGAATTTGCTGTTAATTTGCCTAATTGTTTTTTATGGGTTTTTTCTTAATTTCAGGTGCAAATGAATTATTATTATCATCAATATTGTTATTACTAACATCGATATTGATAGTAATATTACTGTAGTTATGAGAGCACTTTCTTATGTCTCCTAACTAACAATGCCATTTAGTTTATTACAAAAGAGAGAGATATTGCAGTGCTTGCATATGGACCTTACAGACTTATTTCATGAAATCAGTTTGTTTTATGCAATTTTATTAATTTCCCTGTATATTTAATAGCAATAAATAGCTATAATCATTGCAATGGTTTTTTTCAACATTCCCTGTTTTTCACACAGGATCTCATGGCTTTTCATGTGGCTCTACAAGACAGATTGGTACTAACATCCATATCACAAGGATGCTAATGTGCACAACAGGGCTTATCGTCAGTAACATCAATAGTTATATACAAACATATAAAGCAGGGGAGTGCCCTACTCCATTTTGTTACTCTTGGAGAATACTGCCCAATAACCTAGCACAAACCACCACTGGGGAAACCATGCTGCAGTTTAATCAGCAACCCATGGTTTCACTAGCTGGCACTGCTGCCGTCAGTAGCACATGTACAGACATCCCTCAAACTGAAAATTCTCCTAGAAATTTACTTTTGGTCAAGGAAAGATCTGACCAGGGTTAATAATGTCAGAAGAGTGGACAGGAGACATCCTAGAGGGAATGCTGAAAATCAGGTGTTTTTTTTCATCTTTAAAGTGAAAATGGCACAGGGTTGCAGAATGATAGTACTAACCTTCAGAAGGTTTTTTCAACATCTGTGGACAAACACAGACGTATTTTAACGGATAACTCTTTTAAATTCAGTTGATTCCCCAAGCAGCTTGTTCTCCTTGGCCCAGATTCATCCTTTCCCTCTGGAACAGCCTGGTTTTCCCACCTAAGACCAAAATTGCCCCTTGAAAGTATTTATTTTTCTTCACTGATGGTGCAGGAAACCTTGGGATTATACCTCCAACATAGACATCACAGTTAAGTGCTGTGTTGTGGGATCCCACTGAAGCCAGTAGCTTTACATTTGTGGGAAATGGATTTAAGACCTGTTGGGCTGTCAGCAAGGGATTCTTCTCCCATTCCTGGCTTCTCAATGTGGTGGCAACCATGCCACTTCTTAAATGAGCAGTGTCAAACTGCCCTTTCAAGTCATTCCACGCCATGCCTGAACTACTGAGGCACAGCTCCCGCTCGACATCTAATCTCATGGCAAGATTATTCTCAGCTCTGGGTACACTGGAAAATCAAGGCTCGTCTGCCAGCTGGTCACTGCATTTACGATGGGACAAGGATGACAAGTCCCAGCTGACTGTGAATACAGCCCTTTGGAGAGCAGGCTTGGAAGACGGTGCCTCTCCCTGTGCATCTGTCTTGCTTTTTGGAGTCCTCAGTGGGGTGTGAAGGACAGGGCTCAGGCTGCACCTCTCAATAGGAGACGGGTTGCTGCATTTCCTTCTGCAGTCATCTGAAGGTCACACAATACCTGAAGCCCCACTCTTTTTTTGGCAGCAACCAAGGTACTTTCTGCCACTTTCAAAGACGATGACACAGAGTCTTTGGGAGCTCAGCTGTCTCCTTTTCTTTCTTTCATCCTCCTGGTATATTTTTTCCCTCTCCCATCCTACCTGAGGGTGACTTCTGAAAGGTTCCTCCCTCTGAAGCTTAATGCTTGCCCATGAGAAGGATATATATTACACTGACGGCTGCTATTCTCACTGGTTTGAGTTGCAGAGTGGGAAAAGGCTGCCAGAGAAAACGGAGGCAGGCTGGTGTTAAAATGAAAGGGCTTGATTCTGAACTCACGCTGGCTTTACACTGCTGTAATGCAACTCACTTGAATGGAGTGTTTTTCCTGATTCATAATGATGTCAGAGAGAAGAGAAACCTAACGGACTCTAACTTAATCCCAGGCTTTGGCAGGAACCTTCATCTCCCTTTAATGAGCAGAGGTCCTTCTCATTAGAGTCTCAAATACCCTAGTGATGGGTGCCAGTATAAAACCCTAGATAGGCAGACGTTTATGTAATGGCAGCAGGCAGTGTGCTTTAGAGAAATGGAAAAGGCATTTTAATCATGGTATTAAGTTAGATTCCACAAGACAGTATGGAAGGCATCAAGATGCGAATGCCATAACAATCTGGAGTGTGTTACCACTGCATTGATCTAATATTGTGATGTAGTAATAGTAATTTCAGGGATATCTTGCAAAAATGCACTCTGAGTTACAATGGAAAAAAAATAGGGGGAAGGAGGAGGGGGGAGAGAAAGGAAAAGTTAAAGCTTGCTCAGCTGCTAACATGGGAGCAGCTTTGTATTTGCCACTCCTAGCTCAAATCTCTGCTGTTAACCAAAAGCAATGCCCAAGGTTTCCTTGGAGAAGTCAGGGCTGTAGAAAAGAAGAGCCGAGTCTCCCCCTCTGATTATTCATTTATACACAAATCAACTGAGTGTCCATTATCAAGGCATTTCTGGGCCCTGCGGCCCATTTGAAAACTAACATATGGATGTTACCCAAGGAGCAGTGGAGAAACTTGGATTGGGCAGAGTCAGACAAAGCCAAGGGAAAGCCCCCACTCCTGGTTTGTTTCTGAACAGCAGGAGATTTGATGATTGCAGAGGGCTTAATGAAAGACACTGTCTGCACTCAGCTCTTATCTTTGGAGTGTATCGGCAGTGAGTCTGCTCCAGCCAGCACTGAGATACATAGAGGTAGAAACATTTCAGCAACACCAGGCTTGATATTGCCAACAGACCTTTGAAACATGCCTGGCTGTGTACTTTGGAAGGGTTGTTCCCAGACATGATGTCTGTATCCATAACAAACTTCATCCCTGAATGCATTATGCATACATTTGTCACATTGCTCTGGAGAGCCAGTACCATGCACCACATCGCCCTCACGGGCAGCCTGAAGGCAGCTTGAGTTTTGCTTGTACCTTGATCTCAGCTGACTTTGTAGCAGAGGACATTATGTCACCTGGGGGAAGAACTGTTCAAAAGTCTGCCCTATACCATCACTGCAAGGGCAGCTGGGAAAAATGGAGCTTGCCCAAAATCTATGATACCCATTCACTTGGCTCTACAGATATCACGAAGTTGGCCATGAAGATGCCCTGCAGGAATGGAGCACCCGCAGCAGGGTAACATGGCCTTAGGATATGCCTTGAGCTGCTCTAATGCAGATACACCTGATAAGATCAAAAAGCTCCTAGACGACAAGGCTGCAGATGAAGCAGGTAGTGTGCGTTGCTGTAATGTTACAGGAGCATCGCTTGGATTCACAGCTCAAGTAGATACAACCTGGTGAGACTTAAATGCTGGTGGGATCCTCAGGCTGAGTCTGTTCTTTCCCCACTGACATTGCCCAGTATGGCCACGAAGCATTTTCATTCTGATCTAGAGGGGACTAATAGGATGTTAGGTACAGAAGCCAAATTATTCACATCCTTTACAATATCTGAGCCTGCATGATCTGGAGTGGGAAATGAAGTGCCTCGCACTTACCCTTAACTTCACAACATCCATATTCTTTTCTGAAGTGGTTTATTTTTAATATCTGTCATACTTTTATGCTCTTATTACTGTACAGTGAAGTTTTTTAGGAAGGTGGGGTTCTTTCATTTCCTTTCAACTTCCACAGTAGAAACAGCAGTGCACCCATTAATGAAAAGCAGAGGTGTTGTTTAAGAATGCAGAACAACTGCATGATTGTTTAGAGAAAGACAGAGGAGTTAGGAACATAGAGAAGAGAGATATGAAAGTACAGTCTACAAGGCAGAGAGTTTGGCTTCTAATATGTTACTTAAAAGTAACGCTAAACTCTGGGTAAAAATGTTACATAAAAGTTTGGTTTCTGATCAGCCATGAAGATCAAGGCTCTGCTTTGGTGCCATTTCTTATTTTGGCCACTCTGATTTTAGATGGGAGCATCCACGCAGAGAAAAACTGTTGGCTGTTAAACCAGCCTTCCCCTGTGCTAAGGTGTACAGAAAGCCGCAGCAAATGGGATCATGCAAGAAGCAGGCACAGTAAAAAGTACACAAGATGGTAGATATAATTTTAAATCACATGTTTCTAAAACATAAAAATGGTGAAAATGAGAACAATGGCTTTTCCCCCTTTAATTTCAAATCATCTGAACGAGTGTGTTTGAAATTGCTTAAAAGATACGAAGTTTCTAACTGTGCGCCTTGCAGGATGCTGCGAGCTCTGAAGCGATGTTGCCACCTTGTGGAACAGGAATCATCTCTGTTCATTTAGGAAAAAGAAGACTCAACATTATTTATCACCTCTCGCTCCTTGTAGCTTGTGTCAAACTCGAAAGAAAAGCCCTGTGCATTGGGAGGGAGTGTGCCCTTATGCAGCACCAGCTGATGGGATGAGGACACGCAGGGAAGGAGCCATTTCAGACTGTGCATTCCTCCACTGCTTATTCTCAAAATTATTCATATACAGTCTTTGATTTCCTTCTTTGTATTTCACATCACTTGCACACCTTGTATTTTGTTTCCTTTCTTTCTCAGGGAGTGGTCATTATCTTCCAAGCAAAACCCATCATCTTTACAAAAGGCTATGGATTATCATCCTGTAAAAAGCAGAAAGACACATCACCTAGCTTTTGTGCTCTGTAGTCCTGCAGTCCTTGCACAAGCAAAGCTCCTGCTGACTTAAGGCAGACTTTTGTCTGGTTTCTGAAGCCACACTTCTCTGTGAGATTCATAACGGAAACCTTCAAAACCTGTGGGTATGTGCCCAGCTTGTGTGGGCCAACGTTTTGGAGAACACATATCACTTTTATTCTCAGGAAGTCAAAGCTGGGCACAGGGAAACGATCACTTTAGCTTTCAAAAAAGAGTGAGTGCCTGACCTGGAATTTGCAGTATTTAATTTCAGCTTGGAACTACATGATGGAGAAGTTTGACTGTGTTTAGCAGAAGGACGCAAACCAGTGTCACCAGGCACGGCTGTCATATCATGCACTCACTTACTGGCCAAAGGGCAAAATACAGACTCCTGACATATTTACCCTCTTTCTTTCTCTGAATAGTATCCAGGGCTAAGCTGCAGAGTGGGGAATGTGAGGAAGGTGCTCAGAAAAGCATCATGGCATGGAGGGGTTATCCCTTTTTCTGGTAAGTTTTAGCTTTCCTGGTCTCCTCTATCCCCCCGCCCAAGGCAAAGAGGCATTAGATTTTGTACATACCAAGGGTCCTAAACACCAATAAATTGTTATTATCAGGGATTCTCAAAGCATATTTTTTAAAAAGAAGAGGTTGTCTCTGAAAAAAAAAAGGAAGTTTTAGTTTAAAACCTGTATTAACTAAAAAATGGGAGTTTGGGGTTTCAGCATATGCCCAAATGCTAGGATTGTCCAGCATTTCTTTATTTCTTTTTCCTTCTGTTTTCTCCTGTCCTTTTTTTACAGTGAGGAAACAAAGTAAAATAAAACATAAATCAAAATACTAAAATACAATAAAATGAAGCAAAATCAAAGTAATTAAATAAAACAAAATAAACCAAAATAAACCAAAATATTTAAACCACAAACCAATAAAGTAAGAAGAAAGGTACAAGAATGTGGAGAAGAGAGAGGGGGAAAAAAGGAACTATCAATAAAGGCATGTAAAGCTTTAACTCTTCCCTTAAAATATTAAGAAAAAAATATGCATGGTTTTTCTGCCTTTTTTTTTTTTTTTTTTAAAATGAAAACTCTTTACTGTTCCTGTTTCTGGTCAGCACTATTTATAAGCAATTGCCACTGAATCGTCCAGCCTCTGGCAACGTCAGCATCTGACCGGTGGTGGGTAAACAGCAACTCCCATCGTACAATATGAATAACAAACTTCCATTTACAAAATATGTTTACCCCACTACGTGCTTGGGCATGAATGCTACCTTCTTTTTTGTCTCCAGGTCGGTGTTTCCCTCCGAACAGTCCTGGAGAGCCCTACAAGCTCCAATGCTTCCCGCATACGTGCATGCACACACACACACAAACACGGACTGCTTCGGCACAGAGCCTCCCACTTCCCTGCCGGGACATGGTTTAGCAAGTTATAAAACCAAACCCATCCCAAGGAAGAAGGTCTGGGCAGCATGGCATTCCTCCCTCTTGCTGCCCACGGCTCCGAGGCTATGGCATCAAAAGAAAAAGGGGAAAATTGGTGTTTTGGGTTTATTTAAGAAAAAAACAAGCCTAAACTTGAACACTGAAGTTTGGGCCACCCCAGCAAGTTAAAGGCACTGGGGGATCCTGAGCCAGCTGATAAAAAATATAATGCCCTGATAAGCTCCTCTTTGGTGGCATGAGGGGATGTTGGGGCCTGAAACTGGAGATTTTCTGCCTGTACTCAGCTCACCTAAGCCATCACAACCCAAAAATTTTCATTCCCACCTGACATGCTGCCAAAATTCTGGGCTATTCCCATCCAAGCAAGCAAATGGGATGGCAGCCCCAAATGCCTCCCATATTTGCCCACCTTGAATTACCTTGAAATGCCAGGATGTTTCCAACAGGATCAGAGCCAGGCTCCCATCCACACTAGTTAATCACAGGGATAAACACATTCCTTGAATAGACTCAGATTTATCCAGAAAGGGAAATGAAAGAAGGAAGATTTAGCTTCAATGCTATATGATTTTTATAGGTCCCTCTCTTTTAGTTCAGGGAAATAAGTTTACCTCCAGAGTCTTCCTTGAAAGAGATGGATTCACAGAAAATTCAACCTGAAGCATAGCTTAATAGTAATGATAATTTCTTGTAAGGTTATATTTTACCTGGAACCAAATCAATGCCTATAAAAACGCTATAATGAATCGACAAAATAATTCCTGGATTTTTTTTTTTTCTGTTTTTCTTTTACAAGGGCAATTTTTGTTTGCAAAGGCAGATGCAACTCCTAATACTTAAGTGCCAAAGCAACGAATGGCACAGTTTCATGGTCACTGACATACTTTTATTTTAATATCATGCTGGAGAGATAAGAAAAATACATGGACAAAGTTTGCAGGTTGGTGTAAAAAAAGCTTGTGGGCAGCTAAACAAGCCTGAAAGGGGAACTTGTGCCTTGACCCATTTACTGTTTAACAGGTGCAATAGGGTGTGAAGGGGTAACCGGTTTTACTACCCCAAGTCTGTGATGCTACTGGGAGCTGCATTAAATTCCCCCAACGACTGTGTGAGTGAAAATGACTTGGGGCTTGAACAGTGATTTCTGAGGTTTTTGAGTTTTCTCTTCCCATTCCAACCCTATCCTTCCTCTGAAAACATGACAACCCCTTTCTGACCAAATGACTGAAAACGCTGGAGTCGGGACTATCAGACCTTTCCTTTGGACCAGTGAAGCATAAGGAGGAAAAAACCACCACCTACTTCTAGACGAGGAAAAATTCAATCGTCAGAATGAAATAAAACAGAAGCCGGGCAAAGCTGTTTTTAATGAAGACCATTACAGGGAGAGGTGGCGTTTTCATTCCCTATGTGTGTGTGTGTGCACATCAAACCCTTTTCTATCCGGTCACAATCAGGGAATTGAAAAATGTGTCTTTAATTGCAGATGTTGTAAAAATAATCACATAGGAGACTAAACTAGCATTAAAAATGTGCATTCTTGACTTGTTGCCTTGGCTTGGAACATCTTTCTATTGAACTGCTTATAAAACAGTAAACTATGAGTCAAAATTTCTTCAAGAAGATGCCTTTTCTTGTTATGGTTATTTTACTTCAGAGGGTGTTTCCTGGCTTTGCCTGAAAAAGGAGATGGTGGGGAATGTTTTCTCTGTGTTAAAAGATGGCTTTGTTTTTAATTATCGTTGCTGCAGAATACAGTGAGATCTTTCTGCTTCCATTTTTTTTAGTGCAGATAAAATTCTCGGCATTTCAGCAATTTTTTTTCCTCCTCTGCAGCTTTTTCTTATTTGTACTGTTATTTATTACTTCTTGACTACCTTTCACGCAGTTCAATGAAAATCTCGACACTTAAAGGTGAAAACACCCCAAAGGAATTTAATTTTATTTTCAGGGTAACGTCGCCTTCATGAACAATCTACCCCTAAACAATGAGAAATTGTTTTTCCAATTCCACCTACCCTCCTCCTCCTTCCTTGACTCTACTGTTGAGTTTCGATCCCGCTAGGGGAAACGGGGTATTTTGTTAGTTTGAAATCAGATTGCTGTTGCCTTTTTAGTACCTTTATAAATCCAGGAACATTAGCTGAAATGAAGTCTAGTGCAAAATGTTTCCTTTCTATGGGACCTAACACATTGAAGGGTGCCAGTAGGTGGTCACTGTTCATAGACTCTAAAATGCAGATTAAGCCCAGCTGAACTGTGCCAAACCTTTTTCAAGCCGGTTGAAGTCCAAAATAAATTCACACCTCCTCATTTCTGTCCTATTAATCAATCAATTCAAGAAACTGCAGTCTGTGGTGGGTATCAGTCAGAGACTTGTCTGTTCACTTGGATTGATGCACAGAATAAATGTTTTCATATATTTTAAAATTAATTTTATTTCCTGTGTCTATATTTTTAATTTTGTTTTCTTTTGCAAGAATGCAACTGTGACTACCTGTTGTCAGGAAGACCATAAATTTCAAAGTTAAAATAACATTATATTCCCGTATTTGTTTTTCAGGGGAAAAAAATCAAAATAGCAATCTAAAAAAAATAAAGAGGAAACTATGAACCCTGCTTAGTATAAATGTAAAATAATAAGATTTATTTTTACTTTGGCTGTTTGAAACTTCTCTAAGTTTATGCCAACAAACATAACTAGAGTCCTAGAATGATCATAATCCATCCCCACCAAGTAAAAAGAAAGGTTTCTCTTTTGTAGAGACTTGACTTTCCAAGGTTAAATTGTTATGTGGGGCAAGGGCAGCATTAGCTAATATTAATGACCTCTAATTCTTTTCACTTTTAATATTCAGGCTTCCAACAGCTTTGCAAAGAGCAATTAGATAAGCATCCCAGGAGCCCCATGGAAAAGGGAAGAAATGTTCTTTTCATTTTGTATCCTGAAACTAAAGCACTGAGAAATTTAAGCAAAATCTGATGTTGAGGGAGTGGCAAAACAAGAAACAAGATTCAGATGACTTCTTGTTTTAACTGCACGACCGAATTCCTTCCCTATAAAATAATAATAGTAACAATAACAACAATAATAACAATAATAATAACAACAACAGCTGCCTTCATACCTAAAAGTCCAGGCAGGATGACAAAGAACCCCTTCCAAAGCTGGTATGGCCCCCGGCATTTCCTGGTTTGCCAAAGGAAGAGGGATACAAAGAGACAAGGTCAGCATTGCTATTTATAAGGATTCTGGGAAGGGACTCTTCGTTAGGGACTGTAGTGGTAGGACAAGGGGTAATGGCTTCAAACTTAAAGAGGGGAAGTTTAGATTAGATATAAGGAAGAAGTTATTTACAGTGAGGGTGGTGAGGCACTGGAATGGGTTGCCCAAGGAAGTTGTGAATGCTCCAACTCTGGAGGTGTTCAAGGCCAGGTTGGACAGAGCCTTGGGTCTAGTGCAAGGTTTCCCTGCCCATGGCAGGGGGGTTGGAACTAGACGATCTTAAGGTCCTTTCCAACCCTAACTATTCCATGATTCTATGATTTTGTGCTTGTCAGGCAGCAGTCTCCTGTGCCTCAAATGTAGCAAAATTCACCACCACTCATCTTCCTCAAAAAGAAAATGTAAATGAAGCAACAAAATCTATAATCACTTCAATCAAGATGTTACCAAACTTAGATATACATAATTTTGTAATTATTCTTCTGCTTTTTTTGTTATTTCTTTTCCTAAGAATTCCTAATATGTGTTTTATCTGATATGATGTAGCATAGACATGACTTACAGAGAACTAACCATGGTGACTCAAATGTCATTCGTAGGTGGTAAAAGTCAATTTATACTCCATTATTTGATATAACTCAGATAATATTTTTCCATATGCACCCAATCTTTTTTATGGACATTGCATTTCATTTGTCACTTTATTATCTTGTCATTCTGTTTCATGAGTACATTTCAGGTTTTATGACTTTGGGTAAACCATTACTTGGTCACCTTAATCCTTTCCTACATCATCTACAAGTAAGTTGAGCAGCACAAGTCTTAACTCACCTCTTTGTTGGGTATCATTATTAAAGCCAAGCCTTCATTTCAGTTGTTAGCTTATTTCCAACCTCTCAATCATTAGTCCATGTCAAGATACTTCCTCTTACACCATGAAAGGTTAATTTCTCAAAAATACTTTGCTGTGGAATTTTGTTGACAGCTTTTGAAAAGTCCAAGTATTCCAACTGAATTCCCATACTCTACATCCCCTTTTACTCTTTCAAATGTTTCTAATAAATTGATGACTCTTGACTTTAAAGAAATGCGATGCTGTCTTCCTTACATCAGATCTATCTCTGTCTACTGATTCTACTATTTAAAATAATGTCTGTGTCTACCTATGTGCATTAAAGAGAAGTTAGAATATTATCTGGCATTCGCAAGATGATATTTGGATCTTTAAATGAAAAGATGACTTTATAGATGCTGTCTTCCATCTACTACAGGTCTCATACCACAGTTAGTAGTTTTCCTTCCTTGTGAGTGAATTACTTCATAACTCATGAGTCAATGACATCTGATCTTGGCCATTTCTTACTGTTAAATTTTATTGGCTTGTTCTAAAATTTCTGCTAATTACACTTCATTTGACACAGTTCTTGAGCTTAATCCACCATAGAGGGAAGTTTTGTTGCAAGAACCTCTCACCTTTTCTCACATAAAAGGAAAAAAAAAGTGTTTAGCTTTTCTTCTGAGACCTTGCCCAAGAACTGGCTTTTCTTTGAATCAACTGCTACTTCTTTGGATTCTCTGACAGGCTGGTTTTCAAAGAGTAGTGTTTGAAATGTTTTCATTAAGATGTTTTTTAATGGCTTTGGCATGGGGTTCCTCAAATTATTTCTTCACCCTCTTTATTAATGTTTCATATTTAACTTAACATATTATGCTCTTCTGTTTTTTCTTCCTTTATGTGGAGGTTTTGCTGACCTTCTTCCTGTCTTCTCCAAGGGCTGAAAATTCAATCAATTTGTGATTGCTTTGCCGAAGACATCCTCCAACCATCACACCACCCACCAGTCCTTCTCTGTTTGCAATCAGCAAATCTAGCCAGGAATCTCCCCTAGCTGGCTCATTAACCGGCTGGGTTACGAAGTTATCTTCCACACCTTCCAAGAGCCTCCTGGACTTTTTCTTCTCTGCTGTGTTGTACTTCCAGACATCTGGTAGGTTGAAGTCCCCCACAAGAACAAGGGCAAGCGATTGTGAAACTTCTCCCAGTTGTTTGAAGCTGCGTCTGTAGCTTCATCCTGGTTAGGTGGTCTTTAACAGACTCCTACCAGGATATCTGCTTGGTTGGCCTTCCCCCTGATCTTCATCCACATTCAGTCTTCTTACAAAATTGAGTTTAAGGCAGTCTATGTACTCCCTGACATACAACGCAACCCTACCACCTCTCTTTCCTTGCCTATCCCTTCTGAAGAGCCTGTAGCCAACCATTGCAGTACTCCAATCATGTGAATCATTCCACCACATTTCTGTGATGGTGATTATGTCATGATTTCCCTGCTGCACAATGGTTTACAGCTCCTCCTATTTGTTGCCCATGCTGTGGGTATTGGCATAAATGCATTTAAGTTGCCCTGCGGATCTGGACTCCAACAATGGCATGATACTCTTTGGCTCATTTCTAGCAAGCCTGGTGTTATCCTCTTCCCCCTTCAAAACTAATTTAAAGCCCTCTCTATAAGCCCTGCTAGCTGCTGGGCTAGGATCCTTTTCCCTCTTTGGGACAGGCGTACCCCATCTGCCACTAGCAGGCCTTTTGCAGTATAGACTGACCCATGGTCAAAAAATCCAAAATTCTGATGCTGACACCAGTCGTGGAGCCAGGAATTAATTAGTCAGATTTTTCTGATGTAACTATTGTCATTGATTGTCATTGATTGTGGCTATTAGTCCTTGCAGAGAGCCACTGACTTCAGTAGTGTGCAATCAATACCTGTTGTTTCACTAAGAAATTGTTAGAACTGTATGTTGAAATGGCCAGGCAAAAACACAGGAAAGAAACTAAAAGGTTATTTGGGGGCAATAGTCCCAGCAACCCAGTGATTTCCTACTTGGTGGTAATCTTGAGTATCAGGTTATTTTGTGGATATGTGTGAGGAAATGTAGTTGTTGCAGTGTGTTATCAGCAAGAGCTGCTTCAGACATGCCTGTGGTTGGGCTGGGGGACTGATGCTAATAATTCAAGTTATCCCTATTTAAGCTTTAAAAGCTTCTATTGTGGTAAAATTGAAAGCTTCAGGAAATGCTTCCACAAACTCCGCAAGAAGGGAAGTTATCACTAGTTTCAACTCTCTGCGTAGCTTACGTGCTAAAAATGACTAATGCTTGGAGACATATGGGGCCCTTGTTCAAGGACACTTATCTGTAACATAGCTCTTACCCTACTGCCAACCAAGAAAACTTTGTCACTGATTTGAGTAGTAGAATAATCTAACTGTCCAAATAATTTACTAAAAACTTAAAGTCTGTGAGGTCTCCTCTGCTGGTTATTTATGTCTATTGGTACCAAATTGCCATCATCCCGCACTACCTTAAGTGGTAGCTTACAGCCCTCAGTGCATTTTTTTTTAAATCACACATATAAAGAAGGACAGTGCTATTATCTCCACTTTCCAGGTGAAATATGAACCTGAGAGAGCCAAAGCTATATTAGGAACCTCAAAGCTATATTAGGAACTTCATGCTGGTTGGGTGAAGAGAAGAGGAATATAAGCAAACAAACAATAAAAAAATACCCTTGTGCAAGTCATTGTGGAAATGTCCTAAAAAACAGAGCAGCAACGAGTCAAGCATAGTTCTGCATCTCTAGAAGCTGTGATCCCTAAATCCCCTGGTGCAGGATCTCAGTCCATGTGAGTTGTTCAAGTCTTTGGCCAAGTAGACTTGAATCTGTGCTATCAGACTCTGTGTGACTCAGGTACCTCTTGTTCTCCTGAGAGAACAAAGCAGTGACAGACAGTGATAACCACCTATTTGCCACGAAGGACTTAGAGGGAGGAATTCAGGTTTTGTGAAGTAAATTGAGCACCTGAATATTAGAAACATTCATGCTCACTCATTTTAAGGAAATCTCCCTACATTTATCTTACTCCTCTTTGGAACCACATGAAAGATGCTAAACTCAGACCATGAAGAATTAAACCCCACAGTTAGTCAAAGAAAAGGGACAGTGCAAAAAAAAGCAGGACCTCGGTCTGGCCAGTCCCTGTTTATGCAATGATTTCTACATCCAGCTGAACCATTTTCACCATATGACTCTTCTGACTGGCTTGATGAAAGAAAAGGATCCTTGACTGGTTTGAGGAATTATGAGCCCACCCAACAACTAGATAGTCAGCCTTTGTCTTTAAAATGAGATTTCTTCCCTATGTGGGGACGAGGGAGAAACAAAACAAAAACATGGAAGTTTTATGAAACTGTAAGTATGTATCTTAATACTGTACATAGTATTAAAATGGAATTGTATCTTGTCCACCAAGTTTGACATTGTTGAACGTTAAGGGGTTTTCAAGCAACTATGTAGTTCCTGTGGGTTTAATTCTTATATTCTGCAAGACATTTCCAAAGCAAGTGGCATCTTTTGGGGATGTTGGAGGACTGCAAGGTGACTGGACTCAAATCACCCCTCTAGCCCAGGACTGGCCTAAGGTTTCTCATCTCTGCAATGGGAAGGAATGTCTCAATGAAAATATCTTATGCTGTTTCCTTGTCCACATTAATGGTGGATAAATAAGCTGATTTGCAGGTACTGTACCCTTAGTTGTGATCATCTCATCCATTTAAACACATTCCTCCATCACACCATGACCGCTGAACTTATGAACAATTTGCCAGATCTGATATTCCAGATAAAAATTTCAGTAAACTGAACAGTTTTTCACTGGCATGTAAAGCAGTAAGGAGACACCTGATGTTCATTATCTTTTATCACTACCAGTCTTGTCTGGACATAAAAAGCTCTATAAACAATGGTCAGTCTGTGGATTGTCTTAGCTAATGTATCATCATTACTTCAGCCTTAGTCCTCTGCCGTCAGTGATAAGTAGGTCTCCAGGAAGAAACAAAATACAGTGCCAGAAATTAAAACAAAAGATTCTAAAAGCCAAAGCAATTTGAGCATCAATCCTTAAAAAAAAAAGTCACTGGAAAGAGGAGACAGCTGTATGGCTCAGCTGGTCACACCTGAATCTCATGAAAGAAATGATGGAAGAGGATACTGGTCAACTTAAGAATACTTACTAGCTTATAGTAATAGAAAGGAGTACTAAGGGACAAGAACAATGCAAATATAAACGCATTCCATGCGAAGAGGACTAAGGTGAAATCAGGGAGTTACAGGTTTGCAATAAAGTCTGATTTTGACAGTAGGCAAGGTCTTGGAGACATTAGTAGAAGATGAGATCACAAACAAAACATCTGGAAAAATACGAGCTGACATAAAGGAATTGGGAGAGTTTCTGGAACAGAAAATCATGTCTGACAAACCTGGTGGAAGTTTTGGAGGCAAAACAGAGTGCAGATGAGAAATGACACAGTGAGTTTTAAGTGCCTTGCACTTCCTGAAGGTTCCTAGCATTTTGCCAGCCAGTAGACATAGCTATGTATGTTGAATGGTGGTGCATATCTTCATTAAATTAACAGATGTCATATGCAGTGATCAAGAGTAGACCAAAATGACAAAAGTGACAGATTAAAAGGAAAGACTTGCTTATGGTCCAACTTAGTTTGACTATGCTGCTTCCTGGATCTTGTTCCTGAATAACGCTCAGGTAGCAAAGCTACCTAAAACTGAGGAGCAATAATCAGAGGCCAAATCACTGCCTAAATGGTCTTTTCCATTCTGTTTTGTAGACTCATGCTTTTGAATTAACTAGTTGCCCTTTTCTTTATACTTCTAACAGGTGTAAATACTTCTGTTGCTCAGGCATGGGACAGTCTGTTGCTTTGAGCTGAGGTCTCTAAGTAGCCTGAAGTTGTTTTTTTCACAGTGACTTAAAGGGGATATTTACATCAAAGGCAGCAGCTAGCTGCTTAGTTGTGAGAAAGGGCTGCTTGGTTATGGAGAGACAATAGTTCAGATCCAGCATCCTGTAGGATCTTGGTGGTATGGAGCCCAGAATTTAGTCAGCTTAGTCCATGTATTGCCTGATGAAAAGATTCAGGTACCTGCCTCCAAGAGGTATACATAAAATGATCATCTGTAATTTCTGCATAACTAGTGGAGAGTGATAACAACTCCTGAAGACCTACAGAGGACAACCCATTTTGCTTAACTGTGTATCTTTTCCCCTGGAGTGCAAAGTAGAAGTAAACTATAGGGGACAGCACGTGTGAGGATCCAGACCACCCATCATATTCTCATGAAGAATATGCAAAACTAAGAGGAGAAATGTGACCAGCAGGTCGAAGGAAGTGATCCTGCCCCTCTGCTCTGCTCTTGTGAAACTTCACTGGGAGGCTAAGCAAGTTGGGGCTGTTCAGCCTGGAGAAGAGAAGTCTGCATGGAAACCTCATGGCAGCCTTCCAGTATCTGAAGGGGGCCTATAAGGGACTATATAGGCCCTATAAGGGGGCCTACAGTCACAGACTGTAGCGATAGGACAAGAAATAATGGGTTTAAACTTAAACAGGAAGAAGTTCCTTACTATGAGGTTGGTGAGGCACTGGTACAGGTTGCCCAAAGAAGTGATAAACACTCCATCCCTGGCAGTGTTCAAGGCCAGGTTGGACAGAACCTTGGGCGTCATGATCTAGTGTGAGACATTCCTGCCCATGGCAGCAGGGTTGGAACTGAATAATCTTAAGGTCCTTTCCAACCCAAACCATTCTGTGATTCTGTATGCTATCATGTCTAATGTTCTCCCCAAGACCCTGGTACTGGGGTCAACATAGCCTCAAGGATGTGTGACTCTCCACTGCCCACAAGGGTTCCCTGATCACAAAGTCAAGGCCAGGCACACTGTGGTCTTCCTTTCCTCCATGAACCAAAACTTCTGTGTGTCCTGGAATACACAAGTCACATTATCTTACAAGAAGCAGGATCTGCTCTTTCTCTACTCTAACCACTAGACTCTTGCCTTTTTTATGTCTGTTTCCTGCTCCAAAATTGACCAGAAAAAAAAAAAAAAAATGTTTGTGGTGTTCTGGTCAAAATATAGTGGACAATAGGAGTTCGCTTTCCCTGGAGACAATATCTTCCAGATATCTTCCAGTTTCTACAGTTTTTAGATTTTTGGAGAAAGGAGGATACTGCCACATCATTGTCCTCACTACATCTGACTTTAAAGCCCTCTCTAGAAGAATTAGGTTGAGACAAAGTCATGTAGTCTTAGGAAAAGACTAGAACTTCAATCACAGCAGATTTTGATTGATACATTTAAGAGTCCATAAAAATCTCTGATGAAATAAAATTGCATTTAATGAACTTATGGGCATGAATAATGAGCAGTGCAGGAGAATATATGTACTCATTTACTGTCGGTGACAAAAGTGGGATTTAAGTGGACTGGATTTCATTCCAAGATGACTAGTTCTGCCTCTCAGCTAGGCAACTGTCCTGGACTCAACCGTAGGCTAATGCAACTATACTACTTGCACTTCTGGAATTACCTTATTTGATTCTTTCCCAGATATTTCTTCTCCGTTCTGCTTTGCATACTACTGGCATGTTTTGAATTGTGTATTAATTCTTGTGCTCATTCTCAAATCTGGCACACATTGGTCAGGTTCTAGTAAGACAAAATTAAAAAATAGTTGTTCTTGAGGGATTAAAATCCTGCTAAGGATGTTAATTAGCCCATGAAGGGACATGGGCTGATTTCTTTTACCTTATCTGTTCATTCTAGTGTCTGTAATGTCAAAAATAGCTTTTCCTGTGGTTTCCCAATTACTTCCTTTCTTTGTTCAAGATGGAAATAACACAAAAGAAGACTTAGCTGCAAAGTGAGGGTATTTCTACCCTCAGGATTATACACACAGAAAGTGTAAAGGACACTTGAAAATTTAATTCTAAATTTTTCTCTGAAGTAGCATGAAGTAAGCCATGTGGATCATCAAATCCAGCCACATGCTACTTCAGCCTTCCACGTAACATAATCTGTCCATAAATTTAGTGTGTTCTTCATAAAAATGGTTAGATTTCTTTCCATAACTACTCCTATGGGAAGACTGCTTCAAAACTTCACTCTTCCAACAGTCTGAAACTATCTTCTAATGTCCATCTGAAATTTATTCATGGCCGGTTAATACCCATTTGTCATTATGCCAAAATCATCCTGTAGTTTAAATAGTCATATCATCTTTCAGCTTCTGTTCTGATACTTAAAACAAACCTCTCTAACCATGTATGAAGTTCCACATTCCTTAGATGATCCCAGTGCTCTTCACTGCACCATTCTTAATTCCAGTTCATCTTTCCTCATCACAGGTCACCTGAATTGTGACTGCTATTTCAGAAGGGAATAGCTTTGCACCTGTGCAATTGTAGTCACCAAGTCTACAGTTTCCAATTCAGTTCAACCTAATGAAGACATGTCAAAAAGTTTCTGATTTTAGCCAGGCTGGCTTGTGTAATGAAAACTATTCCCAGTATGTTTCCACAGTGCTTTCAGTTCTATCCAGATAAGAGACAGGTTTAAAAAACTGTGATAAAAACTATCCTCTTCCATCAAGTTTTCATCAATCTATATTGGGATTTAAGTGTCTTTAACTTGGCTAGAATGAAAACTGCATGTTTGCATCTGAACTGTTTAGGAGTTAGGGCTTAGAGAGACAAAAAAGTTACCATGGTTTTGCAAGCTACCATGTGCCAGCTGAGCTGCCAGAGATGACTGTGCTTATTGTGAATGTGATATAATGCAACCCAGTCTGGCTCACGGTGAAAAAGGTTAAAGCTATGCTGCATAAGCTGTTGGATGCTGTGGACAAGGATTAGAGATCACCTCCACAAAATCTCTAACTTAACTCAGCTCTAGATCTAAGACACCCAATTTAGTGCTTATATGTGTTCAAGCTTCTGTTAAAGTCAATGTGTGTCTGGTCAGTTATGAAGAGATGGAGCAGACAATGTACTCAGTTGGACTGTTGTCTACTAGTCAGGTGGGCTGTTGGTAGTCAACAGAAAAAGAGAATCACTTGCAGATAACTTACACCACTTACCTTCAGACTCCTGGGTTAAAACCTGCCCCATAACTTCGTACAATGCAATAATTCAGATAGATGTTCATGTGGGTTTTGTGGAGCTTAACTTAATATGTGGATCAGGGGTCGGCTGCAGTAATAACTTTTTCAAGTATTTTTAACACATGCTGGGTGTATGTAGTGGCTGCAGGCAAAATACTGTGTTCCTTTCTACTGCTTTTGAGACCAACTGATGAAAAGTGCTCTTTGACTATGTGGTTAGTGATGTAGTGTGCTGGATGGAAACTCTGTATACTTCTAGGAATCTACATGTAGATGTCTGAGTTCCCACTGTAGTTAGAGGACACAAAGTTGATGTGGTCAGTGTAATGAATGGAGTCCAGTAACTGCTTCAGCTCACGGTAAATACATACGTATTATGTGACTCAGATGCCTCATGCCACCTGAGGTATCCCACAGTATCTCAATAGTGCCATCCTAAAGTATCTCAGCTGCTGATCTGTTTAGCAGACCTTGTGTGTTTCTCTTGGCCAGCCAAGGCATTTCACTCTGTGAAAGAGATCTCCATTACCTCTAACGTGATCTTAGAGACCTGCTCATAAGTGTTTGTATTTATCTTAACCTCAGAATTAGTCTCACCCTCTGGATATACTCAGTGTTTATCACAAGCAGGCCTTGCTCTGCTTTTATGTCAGTGATTGAGAGCCACACTCAGCCAGGGGCTTTGGAGTAAAATCCAAAGGAGGAAGCATTGTCTGGGAAGAAAACTCTGTACTTCTCTCCAGATTTGAAGGGAGCTTACTCTAGAGACTCCTCTGTCAAGTAGTACTTCCGAGCAAGCCCATGTCCATTATTAAGCAGTAAAGGTCCCGGATGCTCCTAGAGTTTCTAGCCACTCTCTCAGGATAGGGACATACTGATGCTTCTTGCCGCTCAGAGCTATTTCCAAGCAGGTGTTGTTAGAAAATGTTCTTCTTCTTTGACATTTTTGCCACCATTTGAAAGAGTCATTCAAAGCCTTTAATGCAAGTCAAGCCACAGGTCAGAGTTGAGAAATGGTTTATAGCTACAATATTTTTTCCCTGTGTGCTTCAAATAAAGTAAAAAGTAAACTCAAGAAAATCATCTTCTACCTTCCCACCCTTTTCTACAAATTCTTTTTTCATGTTCAAAATGGTTTGATATAATTTCCTTGAAATATTGCAACACACACAAAAAATTGCTCCCCAGCTGAGAACTTTTTATATCAAGTTTCAGACCTTCTGCTGTTCCATTTTTATTTTTTTCTTTTTTTTTTCAGGAAAAGTTACAAAACCCTGAAAACAGGAGGGTTTATAATAAAAGCGCTGGCAGGGCCTTAGCTGTAGCATTTCCAGATGTGCTGTTGCAATTAGGGCTGGGGAAATAGAGTTGGATAAGATTTGAAGTGACCCAAAGCCTTTGTCAAAGCCTTGAACTGAACCTGAAAGTCTTTAGGGGGTTGAAAATGTCTGGTTGAGCTTTATTCTTTGTTTTGGGAGGGTGTTACATCCTATCTTGAGATGGAACTGATTGTGAAGAATGTTTTTGTGGCACAGCACAGAATTTACACTTCCAGTCACAGGTATAATGGGAAGAACAAAGACATTAAAAGATAAGGCTCTCCCTTCCTTCTCCCACATCACTGGTATTGAAGTAAGCAGCTCCTTGCCTCAAACACCTTCAGACTTTGGAAACCTTCTATCAGCCTTCTAGTTGTGTAATAAGCCAGACTCTCCTATTCGCGTGATTTGAGAGTTTGCCTCCAAATTTGACTGGATTAGAGCTTTTCAGTACAATTTCATCTCTCAATAACTGTAGGATCTTATTACGGCTTCAGACATGCACAAATGCAAATCCCACTTAAGGCTATAGGAGTCCCAAGTGTGAAACTACAGTCATAGCAGGGGGGTGGGAACTAGATGATCTTAAGGTCCTTTCCAACCCTAGCTATTCTTTGGTTCTATGATATCTTCTTTGGTTTTTTACTTCCTTGTTTCAGTCTGGAAAGGAAATGGATAGCAGGAAAAACCAGCATCTTCCTAGAAGGTACTCTGGGGTTACTGCAGTGGATTTGCTGTTCTGCAGTATGTACAGACACATAACATGGGGATTTGAGAGAAGTAAGAATAACACAGAGCAGAGCTTGCATGTGTCCTTCTGGATAAAGGCACTGTCTCTCATATGGACTTTGTATATCAAGCCTCGCAGGAAGCAAGGAACCCAAACCAATTCACGTCAGAGGCGATAATAATAGTTGGGGAGAGCCAAGCAATCTTCAAACCTGTAGTGAAAAACAGAGTAGGTTTTTCATATCTGGGTTTGGTTTTCCATGCTGTCACCGTGACTTGAAGTTTAAACAACCCACTCAGATTTCCAGCAGGACGATCTCTCCATGTCACATCATTTACTCAATGAGAAAAACAAATCCCAGCAGGCTTTTGAGCTTTCTGAGCCTTGTGTAACGTGCTACTGTTGATATCCATTTTGAAGTCATGTCTTTGCGCAGCTAAGGCTTCTTATTTTCTTCTAACACCCAGTGCCCCCCCTCTGCCATTGTTTAATAGCTGTATATATTAAAAACCAAATTAGTAAGTAAGAGCTCTCCAAGAACACCCAGGTGCTGAAGGAAGTTATACTGTTGCCTCCAGAGGTGGCATGTTTTCCCTCTCAGATGATACATGATCTAGTGTTACTGTATTGTGTTAACTGAGCATTATTGTGCTCGGCAGAACCGCAGCTCAGATGAGACGTAAATCTGAGGTCCTGCCTTCTTGCAGTGATAACTTTAACCAGGGGGAAATTTGTGAGGAAGACAGTAGGGATAACAAGGAATGGAGGGGAAAAGGGATTTTTCATACTGTAAGCTTCCCTTTACCAGGATTCATCAGGAAAGAGTTTTCCTTTATTACAGATGTCCCAGAAATATTGCTCGCTACCATCACACTCAAAACCTGCCTTAAACATAAAATGAGGAAGACGTGAAAGCCATCAGACCTCTCACTTCCCAGCACATACAAAGCACAGTAGCTGTCTTGCAATCCCTTGTGGCAATCAAACACAGTAATGGTGCCCTGGTACCTTCTGAATCTGCTCATCACAGTTAATATTGCACCAGCTCCCATCTCCCCATCTTCAAAGATGCCCTAGTTTGGCAGATCAGGTCCTCAGTGCTGGGGAGGGTTTGCTTTTGCTAGAAGCATTCTGCCTTGCAGAGCTGACAAAAATGTTGCATGCCTCCAGATACGTGAAAAACACACAAATCCTCTAGGATTTACTTCTGGGCAGCATTTATCAAACCAAGGAGAAAGCTGGATCTTTGGATCTCTGCCATTTTAAAGCTCTGAAGATTATTTCTGGTTGCGGAAGTTTGACCTCTGCATTTCAAGCTGGAGCCTGTACTCCCTGGCCTAAATCTAAACCAGTCTGTAGTGCAGCTGTGGTTTTCTTCCAGGGTCAGTAATGGCTTAAATCCATGCCAGCTCAGTAAATTGGAAATGGCAGAAGAAGATTCCAGGGTGGTGGCCTGAGAGGAAGATGAATACATCAATTCCAGATAATTACTGTACATTTTTAGAAATTTAGGATGTCTTGAACCTGTTTTCATGTATTCGTATATTTCATGTGTTAGGCTGAAGATAAGTCTGCATGATCAAAATAGTTCCCTTCAGCTTTCAAAATCTATGAAAGGTTTGCAAAATTGGTTAACTATGTTGGAAGAGCACTTTGGAAATCTTGGGGGGAAAATACTGCAGCACAAAAAACCAACTGTGTTTATTCAGGATATAATGAATGGACAGTGCAAATCCTTTGCAGAATAAGCCCAAAACCCTGTTTGGGTAGCACTGCATATTCTCGTTTAAATACTTCTTTTTTCCCCTTTCCATAATCATCTGGGTTGTATTACAGTAAAGGGAAGAGATGAATAATGATGATTAGCAAGCTGGTCATCCAACCATCCCCAAACTCAAACCAGGCTTAACTACAACATTCTAGCAATCACAAACCTGCTTCATGATTCAGGTCATTAATGAATATATTGTGTAGAGCCAGATTGGAAACTTGAGGAAAACTGTTGGATATATTTTTCCCCTTTGACTGTGACTGTTACTAACTGCTTTGTGAGTATGAACAGGAGCATATCCAGTTTACTGTAATCCTATCTAAATCATGTTTCTTTAAGTGGTTCATGAGAAGCTCGTATCAGACAATGTCAAAAAACTAATTAAAGTCTAGATATGACATGGAGTTTTATCCCAAATTTTAGGATTTTAGATACTTAATTGGTTTGGCTTGATTTATTTTTGCAAATCCATCTCAGTCACGTTTTATATTTTCTGTGATTTTACAAATTGAGATACAAACATTTTTAGGCTTCATTTTAACGAAAAAAAAAATATTTAAGATTCTAGGATTTATCCTGGGCATTGATGTTGATCCAACTGATACACAATGACAGGCACTGGATTTGATCTAGTTGTCTGAACTCACCTATGTTTCAGGAGTTATTGGAGAGAATACTTAATAGCTGTTGTCTCACACTTTGCTACTCTTGAACTTCCCGGAATGAACTGGACAAATTGTCTTGCTTATTATAACTGTGTTTCTAAATTTCATTTCCTGTGGACCAAATCCAAAATTAATACCTATATAGCAACATAATAACAACAACAGATAACATTGCCAGTGCTTTCAGCTTTTCAAGTTCTTTATATATTTTAGTATTTTAGTAGATTATTATCCTAATAGTGCTTGCTAAGTAGAAAAGTAATATCATCAAAAAGAGATCTGGTTTGTTCCTTCTCACAGGAAGACAGATGAAGCCTAGAATAGGCTTTCAAAGTGCCTAAGTCCTACACCTGCATTTTCTCCCAGAATAGTTGTATTGAACTGTTTTATTTGAGGCAAAGTGCTCAGCATTAAGTTAATGGACTCTGCTGAAGTCAGCTGCATCATCAGCAATGCTGAATGCGTTCAAAGCCATGACTCTTGATTTTGGTGGTTTTATACCTATATGATATGTACATAAATATATAGCATGTAAAAAAAGCAGGATTTATGCCTCTTTACTCATGATATTGGTATCTGTGATCCATTTGCTATAGGTAAGATGATGCACCCACCTCGTTTTGTGGGTAAGGAAATTTAATAATATGAGTGTGACAGTTAATCTCAGTGTCAGAAAGTGTGCCCTTGCAGTATTTAGGTTATATAGATGGACCCTTAGTGCTGCTAGTTTGGCAGGAGGTAAAATGGACCCAGGCTTTTGCTACTGAAGAATGACAGGGAAATGTCACAGGCTTTGAACTTTGGATTTGTCTAAGCAAAGGATGTTGTCCCATATTGCATGTTGGACCTGAGCTGGCCAAAGGACTCATGCAATGACTTCTTCCTTCAATGCTACCCAGAGCTCTCACTTGCCTATTGGGGTGTGACAATAACTGAGCACAGAACTACTCAGGCTTTCAGGAATTTCCCCTTGTTGGACTGAAAAAAGTGCATGAACAAACTTTCTTCTGGTACAACTCAGTGTCAGGCCTTGAGACTGACAGGTATGAAGATAAGTGCTAATGCTTATCAGATGCACATATGGAATCATAACAGAAAACTCTAGAGGTAAAGACATCCCAAGTAATTTAAATCCAGCTCCTGGCTTCCTAGGATGCCAAGCATCTTTAAAACAGCAAGGTGAGTATCTGGTAACTGCTAACGCTTCAGAAGTCTGCGTATGAGCTGAACCAACTGTTGCTGCTCTGGTTTGTATTACCTCAAAGCTCCATTTCCCAGTTCTCCGGAAGTAACACAGAAAAAGCCCAAACTGAATAGTTTTGTTATTCTTTCATTGTTCTTCTTCTCAGGAGCTGTATTTACATACTAATATATCACTGGAAAAGCACGGAACAGAAAGACAGAGGCTTTTGCAGAAAGCTTATCTAAATACAGAAGAAGAGATGACAGATGGACAGAGAGATGGGGAACCAAAGGTAGCAGTGACAGTATGATCATATGACTGTGAATTCAGAGAGACAAGTAAACTGGATGGATGGACTGCAGGGTAGGTGGGAAACCGACAGGACCACTGGGATCAGGGAACAATGGTCATCAGCAGCAAGTGCAATTGGTGACTAGTTGCTAGCAGTTTTCTTCAGGGATCAATATTGGGACTGACACTGTTGAATATCATCATTAATGACTGGAGGTGGGACAAAAAGCACCTTAACAAAATCATAGACAACTTTGAACTAGGGAAAGTGACTGATATAAGTGGAATGTAGGGATGCCATTCAGTAGGAACTTGACAGGCGGGACAAGAAGTTGCATTTGAGTCAGTGGTGTACCCTTCCAGCAAGGGTCCCTTCCAACCTACACTACTCTGTGACAATAATCAGCACAGTAGGCTGCTGCATTTTGAAATCTTGTAAAGGTTTTGGTTTAGCTTGATTTCCTTTGTTTTGTTTTCATGGAGTCAACCTAAGGGAATGTTTGGTTAAGGAATTTATTGTTTCCTGAGTTCGGCTCTAAATATAAATTGAAGCTGTGAACATACTTGTTCCACATTGTCTCTTCCCTGTGGAAATCCTGAAGAACGGCTCAACATAAATGACCTTCTGGTGCAAATGGGTCTTCAGGACTTTGCTTGGTTATTCCGGCATGAAGACCAAACATTTGTGTTTAGGAGGCATTTATCATTGAGAGTCATGGGCTTTTGAAAATGAGAAAGGAAGGGGGAATGATACTGCTGTTGGCCAAGAAACAAAGTTTCTTAACAACAATCCAGTATAAAGATAAACCTGGAAGCAAGTGTGTCTCATCCTTTCTACTCTTACTTGCATTAATTTTCCCTTGAAGTGAGGATAAATGGATATATTTTGCAAATTTTAGTGGTTCATTACTTATAGGGTTGTTAGTGACAGGAACTAGGCATTAAAATCAGTGCACAGTTAGTTTAAAAATGTTGCTGTCTGTGAAGGCAACCTTTTGGTTTTTTTCTTTTCTAATATGAGTGAAGAATTTAATACTTGTGAATGGAATGAGAGCACATGGGGATTATGAATAGGCAGAGCGGAATTTTCAGTGGGTATCTTGCCTGAGATATAGCTTGAAGACCTGCCTACTGTTGATCAAGTAGCTTCTTGTATTTCTCACCACGCTAGCCCAGACTGGCAGCAATCTTGCCCATTAACTCAGCAACTATTTCGCTGAAGGGGAAACACAATGAAGGCAGAATTTCAAATGGTTTCAAGGTGCTGGTGACTTTTACAAACTGTACAGGCACCTTTTAGTGGTTAAAGGACGTGTTTATTTCTTGCAGTATTGGTTTGATTAAAACAGTTCCTGTTGCAAGTATGTAAAAGGCGGCTTTAAAGCAGTGCCTGAACACCTGCAGGTCTACAGCCAGTCAGGTGGTTTTCAGGCACATTTTCTAAGTCTGTTTAGCAAAGCCAGGCTCTGTGTGTGTGTGTGTGTACTTGCAATGCTTGTGGATACATTGGTCACGCTACATACCGCTACTTCTAAGTTGACTGACCTTTACGGACTTGATTTCTGGTGCTTATGGTACTGTCATACTTCATCTCTTAGAAGTGAAATTTTGGGATTTCTTTTTTAAGCTTGAGCAAAAATAGTTCTAGTATTTCTGTGAGCAAAACTGTGGGTGAGGGAAGGAAGAAGTGGAAGGAGAGAGGGGAATTGCTGTTTTGTTTGAGTAAAATGTAGGATTAGCAAAGAGGCTACCATAAAAACCTGAAAAGAGAGCATGATCTGGGACTGAGTTAAAAGATAAGGAACAGATTAGTACAGTTATCTTGGATATGGGAAAACATGGAGTGTGAGATCAAGTGGGGATCTGAAGACAGGGGAGGAATGGACATAAAAGACATATAGGTAAAGGAGCTAGGAGGAGAATTTCTGAGCCTTATGGGTTGAGAAGATTTAGGGATCATGGGAAACAGGACATCTGGGAACACAACTATGAGGACTGCCAGGAGACTCCTGGGGACCAAAAGCTTTGAAGGGAAAATAGGAATAGCTTGAAACCAATAAAAACTATTGAGAGTGGAGACTGGGACTATCTGGAGGAGATATGGGACAAGAAATTGGGAATGTAAAAAGGGCAGGCTTGGGCTTGCCTTAGCGGATACAGGTCTGCTGAGTGAGTTTAGGATGTTGAAGGCCATGCATCCATCTGAGGATATCATGGTTGCATATATGAGGCCATGTGATGCTGATAACTCTCAGTCTTCAGACACCCCTCAGGGTTACATACAGCAAACAGTGAGGCAGTCTGATCCTAAGTCTGGAATAAATTTCACCTGACCTTACATTCTACAACATAAATGTCAGCATCTGAGCCAAGTTCCCATTATAGTCCTTGGAGATAAAATAGGTGCTTGAAAGGCATATCTCCTCTGAAGTTAGTCATCAGCTTCCATAAGTCTTTCTCCATATTAGGTGGCGATCTTCTGTGGGACTTATCAGCTGTTACAGCACCACATGAGGATGGTGCCAGAAGACTGGCAATATGCTGATGACAACATCTCCAGATGACATTACATGGTCAAATTTCTGGCTTTTACCTAGCTGATAAATAGTTTTCAGAATGACAGACAGCAGATTCCTGTGTCGAAAGAAAACCCTTGAAGTCACAAATCCTGCCACAATATTTTCAAAACCAGTTTTAAAAAGAGAATAAAACCAATGGGTGATGGTGATCTTAACTGAATTCTGAGCTGACCTCTTCAGGAGACATCAGTTTGATTTTGCTGTTGAAATGCCTCCTGCTGGCACATAACACATATAAAATTTGAATCTGGAAAAAGTATAAAACAAGCTGAGTGCATGACACTTGCTCAGGTGCTGACAACCCTTTTGATGTAGAAATCTTCTGTTCTGCCTCCATCAACTGCATCACCCCTCTAGGTACTGGATTATGCAACATTGGCCTTTATCCTGGAACTGGTTAACAGGCTGGTCTTTATAAGTCTTTGAAGCAAGACCACAGCTGGTACTGAAGCATGCTGTGGGGTTGCTAATTATGTCCACCATGTGCTCCATTAAGGTGCTCTGTGAGTTAACACCACATTAACTGTAACACTACTGTGTTACAGGATTGTGTTGTGTCACATACTTTCTGTGACAGTTTTAGGAATATGTTTATGTTGCTGTTGCGTGCAAACATTCTGAGATGCTGTGGATGATTTTTAGGATGCCAGTCAATAATGCATAACAAAGGGGATAATAAATGCATGTCAGTTCTTTGATTTGTGAAGCAACATCTTTTCTGACCCAGAAATCTTAGAAAGGATCTAACTGTGCCACAGGTCTTGGGTTAGGATTGTCTTGATTGCAGCAAGACCACGGAGTGCAGTGATAAGTAGAAGTACCAGGTAGGGCAAAACACCATGGGAATGTGTATGTGTATTGCCGAATTTCCTCAAAGATATCAATAAAAGTAAGAAACTTAAACAGTTTCAGGCAGGTCCCGAGTCAGTGCTCAGACCACAGGTTCATACTCAGATCTGTTCCCAAAATACAAACTTTTCAGCTTTCACACTAGGCCAGCTTTCTTCCTCTTCCTAGCACGAAAACCCCCTAAGAATTCCAGCAGTTAAGCCAAAACGATCAGCTGCAGCACCCTTTGCTGTTGAAACCTCCTGCTCCTCCCAGCATGATGTCTTCCCTGCCTGTATAAAATGCTGCATCTGAGGGCTGACTGAAAACACATGGCACAATCCCACGTACATATGAATTTAACACAAAAATAAAGATCACAAATAAGGCCAGTCTGACTGTCTTATCCATTTTCATACCTTTCACTTAGAAACTTGCTGAAAACTTCCCCAAATTTTTCGTCAGAACAGAGACGATGCTTGGAGCTGTATAAATGCATAGAAAGAGAGACACCCTGACCCAAAGGTCTGCTGTGTAGTGTAGTGTAAAGAAACCAGACAGATGAAAAAGAAGGTGACTCCGGAGTCACTTTAATATTGCCTCGCTAAGGCTACCTACTGCTCACTATGTACCTGTGCTTTCTCTGTTAGTCCTGTCTCTTGCCTAACATTGTGTGTTATTTGGGGCGAGGATTATTTTTCTGTTCAGTGTTTCCACAATTCTTGTCGTAGCAGCTCTCTGGTTTGGGTGTGAGGCTGCTAAGAGCTGTAACAATGCTACCAGTAGTAATAATTATCCTATTTTCCAATTTTGTGCTTTAACCTTGAAACCATCTGTCTGGGCTCAGCTTATATTTGTGGGAGCTCAGTTATTTTATTATTTTTTTTTAAGTAATTCCAGACAAATTGGCCTTTTTCCTATTTGCTTCACACAGACAAGGATTAGCTCACAAATCACTTGGTCACACAACCTGCTTCATCAGTTCTGAGAAGAAAACAAGGCCCAGTGAGAGCATTCTTGGGCCAGACACTATTCCCACCCTGAACTCATGGTGACGAGCAAGCTAGAAATGTTTTCATTCTTGTATTGAAAACCTGAGTGAGGCCGCAGAAATCACCCTCATTTTCAGCAGATTCCAGTGCCTCCTCATCTGCAGAGAAACTCATTTGGCCAAACTTCAAAAAGGAAAAGGGTGTGGGGAAAGGAAATAATAATTGCTACAGCTATCAGTGTCTCTGCCATTTGCATGCTGGAGCAGCTCCAAATAACTTTGCCTCTTTTGGAAGTCGCTGTTTACTCCAGTTGCTTTGTACTGTGCTAACGGCTCCAATAAATTTAATGCTATTCCTATGGCTCAGGGTGGCTGTCATCTGAGTTTATGAATGTGAGATCTGTTTGGCTCTCACCCCCACAAGTGATTGGGGTTAGAAAGTGCGATTATATTTGGGCAGAGGGAGAGAGATGCTGCGAGAAGGCAAACTGAACAGACATTGTGAATATTTATTTTTTTTAGAGGGAAGGCAGTTGTATTTATGTGCAGTTGTAAAACAGAAAAGATATTGGGTTCTGGTGCAGGAATTATATACTAACTCCAAAAAATGTATACAGTGAGAGCTTATAATAGAAACTTATTCCAGCAGAATCACTTTTTTTCAACAAACATGTAGACTGGCATGTGGAGCATGCTGTGCTGAAGAGATCGTAGCTTGATTGTGTCCCAGCTTGTCCTTAAAACCCAGCCTCCGCATTCCTGAGTGAACAGAGAACTGTGTTCCTTATTCATAGTATTTCAGGCTGGGGGTAGGAGAGGGGATGCTGCCATGCAGAATGGTTCTTGGTTTTGCTGGGGATGCGAAGCCAAAGGAGAAGCAAGTTCTGCTGTCCCTCATTTTAACTCCTCTGCTCTCTGTGGGTCTCTTGGATGTGGCAGATTTGAGGTAAAATGCCAAGAGACAGTGGAAAATTTTGTCCTTCTAAATCATATCAAATCAATTAATTTGCTAAAGCAGGCTTCACAAATGTAATTCATTAGGCTAACACAGTAGCAGACTCTTCTATTTCCATGGGTTGCTTGGGCTTCACATGAGGAAATCAGGAATGCAATTTGGTTATCCATGTAGAGCATAATGTTATATGTTTAAGGATTTCAGGAGAACAAGGCATTTTCAGCTTTGTCTTTTCAGTATTTGAGAGACTGAGGCCATATGAAAGAGGTGGTTTTTCCAATTTGTACTAAAAACCCTCTATCATCCCAATACACTGCTGCAAAGGGCCTCTTGTGGTAAAATAGATAATCTGTCAGCTGCTGAAGAGCCACGAAGACATCATTTAAGCCAAACTGGCATCACCATAAATATGAAAATTTGTATGGTTATGTTAACTGCAATTTTTTCTCAGGGTCAGGGGGAGAGGTTCATCAATATGAAGGGTTGGAGATGTACTAGTGAGATGTCATATAGCATAACTCTCTGAACAGATTCTGCCAGGATTCCTACTGGAGGAACTGAATTTTAAGACTAGATCAAGGCTCCTCGATCCTTCAGTGGCTCTAAGTTCTCACATTGCTGAAACTTCCTGATCTTAGTTTCTGAGGAACGGATGGTGAACATGGCAAATTTGTAATATCTTGCCCATTCAAATGGAGTCTGAGGTGCTTTTAGGCTCTACCACTTATTGTTAATTAAGCCTTGCTTATATACTCATAGAGGCAACAGAAGATCCTCATTAGGATGTTACTCAAAAGTATATAAAAGAAGATGATGTTTGTTTTCCTGTTTCCTATTGGATTCACTGAGTGACGTGCTGCTGAGGAGAAGCTGGATAGCATTGCAAGCAAGGGACCTGGGGTGTGTGCATTGTGGGGCACTTGAGGAGGTATTTGGAAGCTGAACAAACTCAGGGCAGAAATCCTCAAAGCAGAACTGATGAATTTGATGTATGCCAGTGATTTTCAGCTAAGATACGTTTTCTCCTGTAATACTTGGTGTCATCTTCAGTTCTACTTTGTACTCAAAATCTCAGAAAAAAATGTGGGTTTTCTTCAAACTTTAGATTTGGATAAAAAGTTAATATGTCTGATAAAAAGAAATTAAGGATTGCCCCATTGATAGGATTCATGTAATCTAAATCCTATGGTGTAGCTCTGTTCATCTGAACCAGTCACATTTGGCTCACCTTATAGACAGTAGAAAGAAACTGCTATGTCTAGGAAGTGACTTCAGAAGCCTTTTTCAGACATTACCTTAGGCTGAGAGGACCAGGAGGAGTCCCTCCATTCCCACAATGTACAAAAGGAGCACCACCTGTGTTGCAGGGTTTAAGAAATCCTGTCCTTTCTGCCAGGAAGAGTCTCATCCCTTACATAAAATGATTATCCTTCCCCTTAAAACCACCAAGATACTTTGCTACTGTTCTCACTGTAAGATGGTTTCAGACCTTGGCCATCTGAAAATTTGAGAACTACATCTGATTTTTAGAGTAAATATACTCCAAGCCAACAGAAGCCCATTTGCACATGAGCCCCCATCACTCTTTCACTCATATAGCTGCTTTTCCATGATGAGAGGGAATGAACATCGATCTCCACTGTTGAAAGCCAACTGCTTTTAGACTCCTTTCAGGAAGAGACTTTAGTTAGACAGGGGTTTTTTTCAATTTTTCTTAAGCAAGCCCAAGATGAACATAAACACTAAACCTTTCAGCTAGAAATATTTGAGTAATGTCTGGAAACACCTGAAAGATGTATTCAGTGCATGAGATTAGCAATCAGCTAAAAGATTTTTTAGCTACTCTTACTTTTATTCAGAATTTACTTAAAAAACTTGGTCAGGTTCTGAAGCAACCTGTATTCAGATCGAAACATGCAAGCTCGTGGGACTATCTCACAATACAATGGTGATTGTCATGTCTTGTTTTTCCCCAAGAGAGGATTTCTTACTGTATAGAGCATCAAAATAGAGTGCTGTGTTTTAACTTAGCCTGCTGAAAGACAATATGGGGCTGCATATCCAAAAACACAGAACTGACATATTTAAAGGGGTAAGTGATATTGAGTCTTCAGAGAAAAAAAATCCTACAGAAAAATGAAAGCAGTCTGCTTGAGTTGTCATTGAACATATGGATGCCAGATTGCAATGGTGAAAGCCTTCATATGATTCGAATGCTTTGACTTTTCACAGTGGCCTAATTATGATTAAGAACTGCCCTCTGTAACAATGTGCAAATCAATAACTCATTTCCCTATGCAATGAGGAGGAGAGCTCTTTAGGTTGCTTGGCTGGCCGACGATCAAGGATGTTGTTCTTGAACACTGATTGCCCTTCATGGTATATTATTATTCATGGAAATATTGCTTCCCAGTCTTCTAATGGTGACATCATGAAATTAGTGAAGACAAGCCCCCTTTCTCAGCAGGACAGGCGCCAGGATCGGATGCAAACATGACTGACTGGTCCCAAGGCAGATGCTTTCTGGTTTCTGACTGCTCCTGGAGGGGGCTGTTAAGGGTGCTTGCCAGCAAGCTGAAGTAGTACAGGACTAATCGTAGCAGCCCATTTTAATGGTATGCTTAGCTGTTCTCTGCTCATGAACTTGCTTTCACCATCTTTACAGAGTGAATTTGTTAAAAACTGTCCCACAAACTAAGAATATGTGGCTGACATACAGTTTATTTGGCCTTATACTAATGGAAAGTTTTAAATCCCCAGTTCTTTCTGGGAAATCAACCAGACAAAGTAGATTTGCTAAACCATTACTGTCCCACACAGAAATTATAGTTGAACCTGGTAACAAAGGTGTCCTGGGTTCAGCTACAGCAGTCATTTTTTCTCCTTCTTAGTAGCTGGTGCAGTGCTGTGTTTTTGACTTTCAGTCTGGGAACAGCGCTGATAACACCGATGTTTTTAGTTGTTGCTAAGTAATGTTTACTCTGACCAAGGACTTTCTCAGTCTCATGCTCTGCCAGAGAGGAGGGGAAGCCGGGAGGAAGCAGAGACAGGACACCTGACCCAAACTGGCCAAAGGGGTATTCCATACCACAGCACGTCATGCCCAGTATAGAAACTGGGGGGAGTTACCCGGAAGGCCCAGACCGCTGCTCGGGTCGGGCTGGGTATCGGTCGGCGGGTGGTGAGCGGTTGTGTCCTCTCCCCTTGTTATTCCTCTTATCATTATTATTGGTAGCAGTAGTGGTTTGTATTATACCTTAGTTACTGGAGAGCTGTTATCTCAACTCGTGGGAGTTACATTCCTCCAATTCTCCTCCCCATCCCTCCGGGAGCGGGGGGAGGAAGGAAGAGGGGGGGGAGTGAGCGAGCGGCTGCGTGATTCCAAGTTGCCGGCTGGGCTTGAACCACGACAAAAGGTTAAACTGGATTTGGTCAAATGGAGTTAAGAAAGGGTTCGGTTGGATCAAGACCATAAATGAAGTAAAGGTGATGACTGGAGAAAAGTTGAAAAGAAATCCAAGGGTTTGAGAGAGAACATTTTCAAAAGAAAAATCCCAGAGTATCCAAGATGTACTTTCTGACAGTACTGGGGAAGATCAAAATGGCTGGAACAAGCAACGATCACAGAAAGACAGACTACGATTATTTAAGAGAGAGAAAACCCCCAGTCCAGTTAAGAGCCATACTCCCTCTCTTAGTGCTTGTCTCTTTACTCTGATTATAGAGGAACTGAAGGCAATTATGCTACTAATTTTTGTGGCTCCACTGTGTGCCTAAAGTTAGGCAGGATGAATAGAGACTTTGGAAACATATCCAGATTACTTACTTCCAAAATCTGTTAGTAATGTATTCAGACAGCTAAGCTTTTTCATTTCTTTCCATCTTTTGACTGCATAGTAAATGGTCTAAAAAACAAGGATGAGTCTACTTGCGGCCAGGCCAAAAGCCAAGTGTGTAGGGCTGGGTAGGAAGCTGTCTGGACAGGACCATGATGGAGCTCAGGTGGACCTGATTATGAGGATTCTTGTGTCCTTGCAGTGTCCTGAGGAGTTATTCCCCTTTTTGTGATGTAATATGTGTGTCTCTCCATCTGTCTGTTTTCCACCGAGTACTTTAAGAAGTGTGCTTTCTGGTTTGGTGTACTCAGGGCCATCATCAAGCCCTGACTGCCTGATGCCATGCACCAGATACTCCTAAGTCCTACCATTAAGCATTGAGCCTGTTTCATGAAGGGTTTTTCCACACAATTTTGCCCATGAGATGTTGACTCTAGATACAGACAGATTATTCCACTTGTGCCCAAGCACATAGCTGTGCATGCACCATTTCTAAGGATCAGAGCCTTGTAGCTCATTGGGAAGGAAAATGTCTGGGTGTGAATAGGTCCCAAGCAGCTGTACAAGATAACTGGCTTTACACTTCAATCACAAGCAATGAGAACTATTATTTTCTCTTCATGTGCTGCCTGAGCTCCTCAAAAGCACCTTGTCACTTGTGCTATTAGAGTGACTTAGATCCCATAGTTCTCCCCAAGAAAAACTTCTGGTACCAAGCATCCTCTCAGTACCAAGCTGCTCTGGACAGTGAGTTGTCTCAGCACACTGCTTCATAGTTTCAGTCCCCAAATAGCTGGTTCTGTGTATTTGACCTTGAGCACCTGGCTATATATAAATATATATATATACACACACACACATACTCTGGACAGCTTGCTCTGTACTGCTTACAGTGCAGCTCCATTTAAGCTCTGTGTTTTAAATGCTTCCCAAGAGCCAGGGTTTAAATTGAGTGGAATTGACTACTTATATCAAAAGCCATCTTCTCCTGAATCCCATCCATATCCTGGCAAGTGTCTGCCAAAAATATTATTCCCACCCCCTCCTCTCATGAAATATGCATATAAAATGCCCCCTGAATGGTACCTAAAAAATTCATAGTTCCTGACCACATTATAGTAATGCGTGTGGTGGAACCTAGCAGTGTAAAAGATGCTTTGTGACTCTGACAGAGATGATGCCCTATTCAGGAAATTAATATACAGGAGAAGTCTAAGCATAAGGTCAAGATTCATGTATATTATTTTGTAAGGGTTATTCATGTCTTTGGA